>NW_027618825.1:5000-60508 GCF_964187855.1 Myxine glutinosa | reverse complement strand
TGAAAGTTTCTCACGAATCGCCTTCTCCTTCTCCTATATGTAGTGAACAGTAGATTCATTGACACTAATGCCTGCCAACAGAGGCCGCACTCTCTCCTCTTGGAAGCCGGTCGAGCAGCTCCACTTTCTGGCTCAGGCACATTATTTTTCTTCTGCTCTTGGTAGTCGATGCATCTCTGGCACTGGTCTTGCACTTGGGAGCCATAATTGAACGATGAGCAGAGCGAGTCAAAAACACAGGTCGAAGAAACAGGATGAGAACAATGATTGAGTTCGTGGACACAGTCTGTATATGCAGGATTGCGAGCATTGTGGGTAGTTGCGGGAAGTACTCTGCCCAATGTTTGTGGGGGATGTTATCGGATGATGCCATATTGAGCCTATCTGCTGATTTCAATAATAGATTTAATGAAGCATTTGCATTCTATAATTTGCGAGGTTGACATGTTTTCGTCGCTGATGGAACATCCCCCGAAGCGTTTTCATTGTGTAAGATCTCTGACGATGCTTTACCATAAATTGCAAACTGTAATCGATTTAATGAAGTGTTTGCATTCTATAATTCGTGGAGTTGATTTGTTTACACATTTGATGTGGAATACAACATGTGTACCCTGCAGAAACCTGGGGGGAACAAAGAATGGAAAGAGCAGAGGGTGCGAGACCAGAAAGGAGGCATTAAAAGACAGAGACTTTTTCATTAGCACAATATCTGTTTGTGATGGGAAAATGATAGGCCCATGGACTCAGCTTCATTGCGGGAGATTCTCATGGTGTTGAAGGCCTTGGTTTCCGCATGCATCCTGCAAATACCTGAGGGGTACAAAGCATGGAGAGGGCACAAATCGAGTCTTGACAAGGCACCACCATGGCAAGGTGCCACCAGTTTTAGAGGAGGGAGAAAAGTTTGAAAGCTAATTCTTGAGATTGGGCAGATGTTGTTTTTTGGCTCTCTCTCTCGAGTAGACTCACTTATTGCAAGCTTTGTGGAATGATCTGAGGTTGTCTTCAGTTGGATTTGCCTTTAAAGAGGAGAATAGCAGTTGTTTTAAAGCAACTGCCTCACCACAGGATTCAGAGTACCAAAGGTAAGACAATTGAAGAGAATATGGGATGAATCTTTGCATGAGAGAGCAGGTTCTGTGGAAGAATTCCCAGGCTGAATTAAATGAGTTGCACTGGTTATAGGAGACCAGTCCTGATGTGCAAAAAATGTCTATATTTTCTTAATACATGAGGTGTGTATGTAGCAGCAGGTCACATGTTATGAACACGAATACTTGGGGTCCGCAAATGTTGGGACCATGTTGAGACCGCGAATGTTGAGGTCCAACTGTATATAATGATAATAATAATAATAATAATAACTAGAACTGCCACTTTAAAACTGCTGGCAGTGATGACCGGTTTACTCGCACCCACTCTTTGATACAACCCCACTTTTGATACAACCCCACTTTTGATACAACCCCACTTTTGATACAACCCCACTTTCATTGGACATGCTTTGACACAACCCCCTTGGATACAATCCCGACACACACACACACACACAAACACACACACACACAAACACACACACATACACACAAATCCCCCCTACCCCCACCCACACCCCTCCCCCCAAACACACACTCCTCCAAACACACACACACACACACACACACACACACACACACACCAACCCCCCCCCCCACCTACACACACACATCCCTCCACCCCCACACACACACACATCCCCCTACACACACACACACACACACACCCACCCCCAACACACACACACACACACACACATCTCGTTTTTTCATTTTCTGTTCCTCACAATTCTATCCCTCTCTTTCATTCACAGACACACACACACACACACACACACACACACCCCCACCCCCAACACACACACACACACACACACACACATCTCGTTTTTTCATTTCTGTTCCTCACAATTCTATCCCTCTCTTTCATTCACACACACACACACACACACACACACACCCCTCCACATCCACACACACACACCCTCCACACACACACACACACACCCCTCCACACACACACACACACCCACCCCCCACCACCACACATCCAACCCCCCCTCCTCCACACATCCAACCCCCCCTCCACACACACACCCCAACCCTCTCACACCCCAACATACACACATATCCACCCCCCTCCCCCCACACACACATCCCACACACACACACATCCACACACACATCCACACACACGCACATCCACACATCCACACACACACACACACAAACACACGCACACATACCCCCACCCCCCACCCCTAACAGACACACACACACACACACACGCACACACACCAACCCCCCACCCCACACACACACACACACACACACACACACACACACACACACACACACACACACACACACACATCCCCCCACACACACACACATTCCCCCTACCCCCCACACACATACACACACATAAACACATGCACACATCCCCCCACCCCCACCCCCAACACGAACACACACACACACACACACACACACACACACGTATCCCCCGACCCCTAACACACACACAAACACGTGCACACATCCCCCCTCCCCCCACACATACACACACATCCAACCCCCCCTCCTCCATATGCACACCCCAACCCCCCCCCCCCCCCCACCCCAACATGCACACATATCCACCCCCTCCACACACACCCACAAACACATCCACACACATGTACATCCCCACATCCGCACACATGCACATCCCCACACACACAAACACATCCCCACATGCATACACACACAAACACACATACACACATCCACAGACCCCCCCCCCCCCACACACACACACACACACCCTCCCCCCACCACACACACACACACACACAAACACACGCACACATACCCCCACCCCCCCCCCCCACCCCTAACACACACACACACACACACCAACCCCCCCCCCCCCACACCCACTCCCACACACACACACACACACACACATCCACACATGTCAATCCATGCACTGATTGCAGAAAAAGCCATTTTAAAAAGAAAATTAACCTGAAATTGCAGAGACAGAATTATTTATTTTATCTGAGAAGCCAAACGATTCTTCTTCTTCTTTAGTGGCCCAAAACGTTGTGTGAAATGCGATCGAGTTAAAAAAAGTCAGAATTTGACCAAATCTGTTTCATTTTTTGTTAATGTGCCTCACCTATTGACAAATCTGCAATTGGAATTTCATTTGAGGTTGAAATGACCGCAGGAGATCGTGTGATAGTGATCACGTCCTGGAAGGACATGTTCTTCTTCAGTAGCTCATAACTTTGTGTGAAATGCGATCGAGTTTAAAAAAGTCAGAATTTGACCAAATCTGTTTCATTTTTTGTTAATGTGCCTCACCGATTGACAAATCTGCAATTGGAATTTCATTTGAGGTTGAAATGACCGCGGGAGATCGTGTGATAGTGATCACGTCCTGGAAGGACATGTTCTTCTTCAGTAGCTCATAACTTTGTGTGAAATGCGATCGAGTTTTAAAAAGTCAGAATTTGACCAAATCTGTTTCATTCGTTTGTTAATGTCCCTCACCTATTGACAAATCTGCAATTGGAATTTCATTTGAGGTTGAAATGATCACGGGAGATCGTGTGATAGTGATCACGTCCTGGAAGGACATGTTCTCCTTCAGTAGCTCATAAATTTGTGTGAAATGCGATCGAGTTAAAAAAAAATTAAGATTTTGACCAAATCTGTTTCATTCGTTTGTTAATATACCTCACCTATTGACAAATCTGCAATTGGAATTTCATTTGAGGTTGAAATGGCCGCGGGGGATCGCGTTATCGTGATCACGTTCTGGAAGGACAAAACGATGTGTTTCTTCTTCTTTCAACAATAAAGACTTATAGCTTCGAGGCCGTACATCCAATCATCTTGAAATTTTGCATACTTGTTCCGCTTGATGAGAGCTACATTGCATTAAAAATTCAAGTCGATCCATGCAGTGGTTCAAGAGTTACAAGCTTTTTAAATTTAACTTCCATTATTTATTGCGGCCAAACCATGTGACTTATCAAAACGTCTCAAGTAACATTGAAACATCCCCCCATGAGGAACATTTGTGTAAAGTTTCCACTCGATATCTCCACAAATTATGGAGGTGATACCATTTCTAGTTTGAGCTTTAAAACGTCATAACTCTGACACCATGTGTCGGATGACATCGTGCTCGCTGACTTTTTTGTTCGTCATGGGTATGCGAATACGCATGCTAAGTTTGGGCTCGATCCGTTCAGCCGTTGTGGAGAAAAAGGGGTTTTTGTGTTTTTTCACGAGAAACAATATGGCGGCCGACCCATGTGACGTATAACTTCGAAATTTTTTGCAATCTGAGTTTTTTTTAACTAAGCATCTGGGAAAAAAAATCCCATTTTTGGGGGAGAAAATTTTTGTTTGACGAATTCTAACCTCTTAGCGTTAGCATTTTTAATATACTCGATACACATGTCTTTTGTTCCCATTGAAGAGTTCTTTAGAATGAGCCATTCCTCAAATTTTTCCATTGAGCCGTTTCGGAGATACAGAGGGGAAAAGTTTAATTTGTTTTACAAGATGGCGCCCATACCACGTGACCTATGACGTCATAATTAGCATTTAAAAATTCTAGGTGCCGAGACGATCATTTGTTGAAAATTTCCTGTCAATCCGACCAGCGGTTGCTGAGAACATTAATTATGAAGTTTTCGGAGGTGCAAAATAGGGCGGAAGAATTAATAATAAGAAAAACTCTAGCAGTAATAATAGGTTACTCTCCATTTCATGGAGAGTAAACCTAATAATCCTTCAATTCAGATACAAAGTCCATCCGTCAATAATCACTGTACATTACAGTATTCGTATGACACAGAAAGGAGGTTAGATACCTCTAATCCACCTCTGCACAAGTGATAGAACACTAAGGCTAACAACAATGATTGATTTCATGAGCATTTGTCAATAAGACTGACAAGGTTTCTAAAGCCTTGTCAGTCTTATTGATATTGACTTCCTGAGCAATTCTTGACAAGACAACATCTTATGATTTACAAAAGTTTGGGGAGCACTATGCTGGCTAGTAAGGCCCAACAACCATTGAAAAGCATTGCTATTTTATAGCAGACAATGATTTTACACATGGATGACTGAACAAAATTGCTCCACAAAGTTGAACAATGCAGGTTGCAACAGTCAAATTTAAACAAACAGAATAGATGAAAAACCGACGAAGCAGCATATTTTCTCACACACAGAGGGAGCGATATTGTCGCTTAATGTTGTGATTGCCTTGCATATTGTCGCGTGATCCCCCTCGGTGAAGACCGGGAAATCACGGATAGCAATCGAGCGTTACTTCGAGGCGTTGTTCAAAAGTGGATTTATTATCTATGTGCGAGAGGAAGAGAGAAGAAGAAGAAGCTGGAAGCTTTTACCTGACACGATCTCCAAGCAGTCTTCAACCCTGCAAAAAAGTAACTCAAACGAAATTAAAATGTACAAAAATAAACTGGTTTATTAAACGGAACCCGAGAACAATGAAAATGCGACGATGAAACTAGAACCTAGTTTGGGATCCCACACACCAGACTTACACACGGACGAAGGGATAATTTAAATGAAAGAAACGGTGTGTGTGTGTGTGTGTGTGGTTTAGCTCAAGCAGCGGAGGTGGATGGCGTTCTCCTCCCCAGGCTGTTGGCGGGAACAACCGCACGTCCTTGGCGCGCGCGCATGCTATCCAGGCCACACCGTCCGTCTTGAGCGGCAGGCGTGCAGCTTGTCTCCCAGCCGCTTTGGTGAGACCTCGCTCTTCGCTCGTCAAAGGAACACCGTCAGCAGGAGTCGAGGGCTGAGGTGTACGAGAGGGCAAGAGGTAGAGGTAGAGGAATCACGAGGGCTGTAGGGATCAAGGTCCGACCATGAAGGGATCCAAAACGAGAAGGACAAAATGCCGGCCAGCCAGTTCTTTTATCGCTCGTGGTGTGACGTCGTCGGTCCTTCCTTCCAATCAGTGGCCAGCTTCTTGCCCCTGCCTTGACCAATCACGAGTCCCCCCTTACCCTGGCCTTCCCGATGGTCGACTCCTGGCCCAATAGCGAGTCCTTTCTTACTGTGGCCTTTCATTGGTGTGATCTCCCCATCAAACCCCCTCGACCAATCCGTCGCGAGGTGGGCATGGCCTCAGCCTGCTTGAGCAATGTTTTATCGCCATGTTGGTGCAATGCGTGGGCGCTTCCTGCCTGCACTTCCAGTGAGTTTTATTGTGGGGGGGAATTTAATTAGTATGTGTGTGTGTTGCTAATGGGCCTTTCCTGCTCTACGTGTCTAGAGCGTTGCCATATGGGACGAAGGATAAATCACCAGGTCTCTCACACACAGGGGAATTAGCATAATCCCTACGATAATTAGCACAAGGCCATCCTCGTATGACCACAAATATACAAGCTTAAACTGACATCCGGGCTAAACAGGTCCTCTACTTATTACATGGGGTGATTCTGCTTCTTCACGACAGTCAGAGCTTGATACCTACACAGATCTACCTGAATCTATATATCACTCTACCCCCAAATTCTTAACAATATATTTACTGATGATGTGACCCAGGTATACCTGTTAACATATTTCAATAGGTCAACACAAGTAAAAATCAGTCAAGTGGACAAAGCTAACCTGTCCAGTCTGAAGCACCGTGGATCCCAATTTAGCAGTGTTATCTTCTACGATATAAGAGAGCCGTTGGTCTGTGTGTTGCCATTTTTCTCAGAGATGGCTGAACGGATCTTCGTCAAACTTTCAGAGGTTCATCATTTACTGCTTGGGAGTGTTTTAGGCAAAAAACAAAATTTGAAAAAAAAAAGTTCATTTTTTTGGATTTAAAAAAAAATCGCCCTGGTGTTGGGCTAGCGGCTAGGGTACCGGCTTAGGATCCTAGGATCCTGGGTTCGAATCCCGGTCGATCGCTGAATTAACGCCAGGGGGGTTGACTCAGCCTGTCATCCTTCCGAGGTTGGCAGTTCACTGGTAATTCCCTGTTTGTCGTAAAAGGCGACAAACAGGGTTGGCGGCAGGAAGGGCATCCGGCCGTAAAACATTGCTTCAAAAAGGGGACCAAAAAACAACAACAACCACGGTCCCCGAAAAAGGCCAACCCCCGCTCTGCGGGGAAAAATGGCCTCTAAAGGTGGTTATATATATATATTTTTTTATCTTCTATGATATAAGAGAGCCGTTGGTCTGTGTGTTGCCATTTTTCTCAGAGATGGCTGAACGGATCTTCGTCAAACTTTCAGAGGTTCATCAGTTACTGCTTGGGAGTGTTTTAGGCAAAAAAAAAAATTGAAAAAAAAAAGTTCATTTTTTTGGATTTAAAAAAAAATCGCTCTGTAGTGCCTAAACCTTTTTGATTAATGACAGTTATATACAAGTACATATTTACATAAATAAATACAAAACAATCACCAGACAATTGAACACAAATAATAAAACAATTCCGGAAGCCGTCAAAGTTGGTGGTAAGGCTTCTTCTTCCTGATGTCATCATACCAAACTCAGAAACGTGAGGAACGGCCTTTTCAACAGAGCATATATTCAACGAAAAAGGTAAAATGATGATTTGACATTTGTGATAGATTCTGATTTGGATGTAATTGCTTTTCCAATATACGAGTATTTGCCCTCATTTCAAATATGTTAATGTTTCTTTTTTGCTTGAGCAACGCCGGGTACTCCAGCTATAAACGCTTTTATACTTTACTCAGGGTACAAATACAACTTTGTCTGGGGGGGTAACATAGGCTATGTGGCCACGGCTTCATGCGGGGTTGCGGGGCTACCAGGAGAGGAGTGTAAGTTATCTTTGTAAATGTGTACCGTGTAGCACCACCTGGTGATGGTGGCAGAGGGTATTACAATTTCCTTTTTTACCTGGGCAACACTGCGGTTAAAGCACTATTTGCATGGGTAAAGCTTTCCTCCTGCCCTCCCTCCCCATCCCCCAAAACGGAGGGGCCTGGCAAAGCCACCCCCCCCCCCAACCCTCAAAAGATGTATATGTAGTATATCTTTTCCCTCCTTCTCATCTCACCTCTCCTCCCCCCCTTCCCCTTCCACTCCCCCCACTCCCTTTCTCACCCCTCCCTCTCCTGCTCCCCCCCCCCCCTCCCGGCAACGCTGGGTACTCCTGCTAGTACATAATTTAAAGTTCCGCAGCTTTCTGTTCAGCATGTTCAAATGTTATTGGCAGATATCCCTTACACTTTACAACCAATCTTTGCACTCTTCAAACTTTTTGAAAGATCATGTGCAAATTATTCTTGACTATGCACATGGTAAACAGAAAGGGGGACATGACACCACCCTGTGTGACCCCATTTGACACCCGGAAGGCACCAGAGAACATATTCCCCCACAGAACCATAGACATACTTGCTTCCCAAACCAGTTTTGCAAAACTTGTACAAGGCACTTAGACAAACTACACTCTTACAACGTTTTGAAGAGCATGCCGTTATTACCTCTGTCAAAAGCCTTGTGTGCATTCAAAAATCAAAAACAAATACAGGACCTCCCTGTGTAACATAAAAATCATCAATTTGCTTTAAAGGCAAACACAGCTAAATCAGTGGAGTGACCCTTTCAAAAACCAAACTGGTTATCTCAAATACTTACATTGGTACACCTGGTTATGAAGACACACTCGAATACTTTTGATAACACGGTAGCAAGAGCAATAGGACAATAATTGTCCTTACTGGAAAGATCACCAGGCTTATTTTTCACGATTGTTACAGTAATAACAAGGGCTTGAGGCACATGAACATGAGCAAGCATAGTACTTATGAGAAGACTGAGGAGCTCAAATAGCCGAGCATCGCCAAATTTTAGATGCTCCGTAGATAGTCCGTCAGCCCCTCCAGATTTGCCACATTTCATATCTCTCACAATATCAACAATTTCATTTGTTGTGACAGAAATATTATCATTATCAACAATTAGCAGCCATACTGTGTTTCCATGACAATCACCTTGTGCTTGTCACTGTGCACAGAATTCAACAACAAACTAAAATGGTCTTGCCACATGGCAACAACATCAGCTGGTCCCGAGGCCCCACCAACAGTTGAGGCAAGCGGAGTGTGTTTGGATGTTTCTCTACTTGTGCCCTCCAGAATGCGATGCAATCATTATCCTCTAGCGTACATATACATGATCTCTTGTCTTTTGTGTCTGGCCACTCTTCAAGCCTTGTCTCTCTTTGCCTTGGCTTTCTCCACTCTCTTCGTTCTACTCGCTCTTTTCTCTTCCTGCTCTTCAAGCTCTCTCTGCCCGGGCTGTTCCCTCTGGCTGATCTTCAAGCTCTCTCTGGCCGGGCTTTTCTCTCTGGCTGCTCGTCAAGCTCTCTGACCTGGCTGTTTCCTCTGCCTGCTCTTCAAGCTCTTTTGCTGCTCTTCAAGCTCTCTCTGGCCAGGCTGTTCCCTCTGGCTTTCCTTCAAGTTCTCTTGCTGATCTTCAAGCTCTCTCTGACCAGGCTGTTCCCTCTGGCTGCTCTTCAAGCTCTCTTGCTGCCCATCAAGCTCTCTCTGGCCAGGCTGTTCCCTCTGGCTGCTCTTCAAGCTCTCTTGCTACTTGTCAAGCTCTCTCTGACCTGGCTGTTTGCCCTGCTTGCTCTTCAAGCTCTCTTGCTGCTCTTCATGCTCTCTCTGGCCGGGCTGTTCCATCTGGCTTTCCTTCAAGCTCTCATGCTGCTCTTCAAGCTCTCTCTGACCAGGCTGTTCCCTCTGGTTGCTCTTCGAGCTCTCTTGCTGCCCCTCAAGCTCTCTCTGGCCAGGCTGTTCTCTCTGGCTGCTCTTCAAGCTCTCTTGCTGCCCATCAAGCTCTCTCTGGCCAGGCTGTTCCCTCTGGCTGCTTGCCAAGCTCTCTCTGGCCAGGCTGTTCCTGCTGGCTGCCCCTCAAGCTCTCTCTGGCCAGGCTGTTCCCCCTGGCTGCTCTTCCAGCTCTCTCTGGCTTGGCTGTTCCCTCTGGCTGCTCTTCAAGCTCTCTCTGGCCAGGCTGTTCCCTCTGGCTGCTCTTCAAGCTCTCTCTGGCCAGGCTGTTCCCTCTGGCTGCTCTTCAAGCTCTCTCTGGCCGGGCTGTTCCCTCTGGCTGCCCCTCAAGCTCTCTCTGGCCAGGCTGTTCCCTCTGGCTGTTCTTCAAGCTCTCTCTGGCCAGGCTGCTCTTCAAGCTCTCTTGCTGCTCTTAAAGCTCTCTCTGACCGGGCTGTTCCCTCTTGCTGCTCTTCAAGCTCTCTCTGACCGGGCTGTTCCCTCTGGCTTCTCTTAAAGCTCTCTTGCTGCTCTCCAAGCTCTCTGACCGGGCTGTTCCCTCTAGCTGCTCTTCAAGCTCTCTTGCTGCTCTCCAAGCTCTCTCTGACCGGGCTGTTCCCTCTGGCTGCTCTCCAAGCTCTCTTGCTCCTCTTCAAGCTCTCTTGCTGCTCTTCGAGCTCTCTCTGACCGGGCTGTTCCCTCTTGCTGCTCCTCAAGCTCTCTCTGGCTGGGCTGCTCCCTCTGGCTGATATTCAAGCTCTCTTGCTACTCTTCAAGCTCTCTCTGGCCATGCTGTTCCCTCTGGCTCCTCTTCAATCTCTCTTGCTGCTCTTCAAACTCTCTCTGACTGGGGTGTTCCCTCTGGCTGCTCTTCACGAACTCTTGCCATTCCGCTATTTTCACCCTGTTGGAAGCTTAGCCTCTCTGCTGGGTGCAGCAGCTGTGGGCTGGTCCATACTGCACGCTCGGCATGCTGTGGGCTGGAGACCTGCTGTCCGTGGAACTCTATCGATCCCGGTATCCTTTTAAAAGACCTTGATTGTGAGTGAATGCTTGTAGTGCCATACGTCCTATTTTTCTAATTAAGGGCTTTCGTTATATCGTTTGCTTTTATTTATTTTTCTGCATTTATTTGTATCTGTCTATCTCGCATCATGGGAATCTGTGTTTCTGTTGTCTTGTGGTTTCTTTACAATAAACGGTTATTCTTTAAGTACATGTGTCATCTGGTGACCCGCCATTACCACCCTTGTGCACGCAAAACGTTTTGGCCCGGCTTTTGGTAAATCACTGGAGGAGGTAAAATTTGTAGCATTCACATTACAAGACTGGTAGGAATTGTATTGGGACCAGGGGTAACCATGCTAACCACTTGGGTGTGATCCTCTTTGATTTGAGCCATTCACAAAACATTGCTTCAGCACGATGGTTAGCAGAACTGTCAACGCGACAATTTTTTTCTCATTGATGGGGTCACTAACGTGGTTCTGCCGCATCATAGCAATACAAGAATGGACAAATCAAATGAAGGCATTTGAGTAGAAACACAGCTTCTTCTCCTTGATAGGATCGGTTCCTGCTGCTCTCTAAAAATGAGTTTTTATTCCCCCCCCCCCCCCCCCCCCCAGGAATTTCCCAAATACCCAAATGGTTCGCTCATGAGAAAGCAGAATTCAGACGACATGTATTCTGAAGAAATAACAGGTTTATTGAAAGACCCAGGATGACAAAAATGGAGAATCTCTGGACGAAAGGTAGATTGGAACATACAAAGAGAGAAATATATTTTAAAAACACTTACTCGGAAATAAGTAATACACTTCATGGCCAAAAGTATGTGGACACCCGAACATCACACCTGTATGTGCTCACCGAACATCTGATCTCATTCCAAAATAATGGGCATTAATATGGAGTTGGTCACCCGCTTTGCTGCTATAACAGCCTCCACTCTTCCGGGAAGGCTTTCCACTAGATGTTGAAACATTGCTATGGAAATTTGCTTTCATTCAGCCACAATAGCATTAGTGAGGTCGGGCACTGATGTTGGGCGATTAGACCTGGCTCACAGTCGGCGTTCCAATTCATCCCAAAGGTGTTCAATGGGGTTGAGGTCAGGGCTCTGTGCAGGCCAGTCAAGTTCTTCCACACCAATCTTGACAAACCATTTCTGTATGGACTTCACTTTGTGCACGGGGGCATTGTCATGCTGAAACAGGAAAGGGCCTTCCCCAAACTGTTGCCACAAAGTTGGAAGCACACAATCATCTAGAATGTCATTGTATGCTGTAGCGTTAAGATTTCCCTTCACTGGAACTAAGGGGCCCAGCCTGAACCATGAAAAACAGCCCCAGACCATTATTCCTCCACCACCAAACTTTACAGTTGGCACTATGCATTTGGGCAGGTAGCGTTCTCCTGGCATCCGCCAAACCCAGATTCGTCCGTCGGACTGCCAGATGGTGAAGCGTGATTCATCACTCCAGGGAACGCGTTTGCACTACCCCAGAGTTCAATGGTGTCAAGCTTTACACCACTCCAGCCAACGCTTAGCATTGCGCATGGTGATCTTAGGCTTGTGTGTGGCTGCTCGGCCATGGAAACCCATTTCATGAAGCTCCTGACGAATAGTTGTTGTGCTGCCGTTGCTTCCAGAGGTAGTTTGGAATTCGGTACTGAGTGTTGTAACCGAGGACAGACGATTTTTTTCATGCTTCAGCACTCAGTGATCCCATTCTGTGAGCTTGTGTGGCCTACCACTTTGCGGCTTAGCTGTTGTTGCTCCTAGACGTTTCCACTTCACAATAACACACTTACAGTTGACCGGGGCAGGTCCAGCAGGGCAGAAATTTGATGAACTGACTTGTTGGAAAGGTGGCATCCTATGACGGTGCCACGTTGAAAGTCACTGAGTTCTTCAGTATGGCCCATTCTACTGCCAATGTTCGTCTATGGAGATTGCATGGCTGTGTGCTTGATTATATATACCTGTCAGCAATAGGTGTGGCTGAAACAGCCAAATCCACTAATTAGAAGGGGTGTCCGCATACTTTTGGCCATGCAGTGTTCACTTGATACAGGTGTTTTGAATGCTTTGGCTTCAAATGGATTCATCCACCCAGGGAGAAACCAGGCAAAGTCTTGAAGGATACGGGTGGGCAGGTGTCCAGGAAAAGAATGGGAAATGTCTGCAGAGAGGCATAGGTCAGCCCGCCGGCAACCTCGAAGGCAATCTCACTGCAGAGTGAAGCCACTGACCTGGGAGAGAGTGCAAGCGTCCCCAGTTCCAGCCAACTCGGCTGTGAAGAGTCACCCGATTTCAAAGAGAGAGAGAGCAGAGCTTAAGCACCCAACTCACTGCCAAGACATCAAAGAGAGAGAGAGAGAGAGAGATCACCCATATGTGCGCAGCCTTTTATCCCCTCCACCACAGCCACAAACATTCTGCGATCAAGCCTGGACACCAGCCAATGAGGTGGCATGTCACTGCCGCCGTAGCGATGTCATGTTGACAGGGTGTTGCAACTGGAGGCTATTCCTCCCTGGAGAAAAAATAATAATCTGGAGGCCATTCTTCTCTCTCTCTCTCTCTCTCTCTCTCTCTCTCTCTCTCTCTCTCTCTCTCTGTCTCTGTCTCTGTCTCTGTCTCTGTCTCTGTCTCTGTCTCTCTCTCTGTCTCTCTCTGTCTCTCTCTGTCTCTCTCTGTCTCTCTCTGTCTCTCTCTGTCTCTCTCTGTCTCTCTCTGTCTCTCTCTGTCTCTCTCTGTCTCTCTCTGTCTCTCTCTGTCTCTCTCTGTCTCTCTCTGTCTCTCTCTCTCTCTCTCTCTCTCTCTCTCTCTCTCTCTGTCTCTCTCTCTCTCTCTCTCTCTCTCTCTCTCTCTCTGTCTCTGTCTCTGTCTCCCCCTCCATCTCCCTCGCTCTCCTTCTTTCCTATCAAACTGTACAAGCCAGAGAGAGGGAGAGACAGCACGGTAAGGGTTTAAACCACGTTTTTATTCCTAACGTGGTTTAAACCGTGCTTTGATTTTTATTTATTTATTGATCTATCTATTTTTTTTTCTCAGATTCTATTTTCCTATTTACTTTTATTATATTTAGGATTATATAAATCTATTTACTTTTCGGTCCGTTTTTCCTTTCACAATATGGCTCATAGGAGTAGCCAAAGGTCTGCCGATCGTGTTACCGATGAGGGTTTATCGCGTAATCACGGGCTGTGCCTTGTCCCGCCGGAAGGAGTTGAAATGGATGACATTTTGCTCATGATTGGGGATTTAATCGACGTGAGTAACATTCGTGCCGCGTCTCGGATGAATCATAAAATTGTGGTATTTGTCTCGCATGTAAGTCTGGCCGATATTGTTGTGCAGAATGGTTTGACCTTGGGAAACGATCTGTTTGTTCCTGTGTCGTCGATGGACACGCCCGCAGTTAAAGTCATTCTGAGTAACGTTCCACCTTTTCTAGGTAATGAGGAAGTCCTACACAAACTAGGTGTGTTTGGCACTGTCGTCTCTCAAATCATTCGGGTTCCTCTGCGTACGAGAAACGGAAGATTGAAGCATGTGCAATTGTTTAGAAGTTTTTCTTTTGCTGTATTAAAAGACGGAGCAAAACAGTTAAACACCTCCCACACTTTTAAAATAGATGAACATGAAGATAGGATTTTCATGGCTACTGAGACCTTGATTTGCTATGGATGTGGAGCACATAGACACACTAAACAGTATTGTCCAGACGCCAAGAAGACTTACGCTACAGCAGTTGGGTCGGCCCCCCCCCATGACTGACGCAGTGCCCCTGGTTAATGAGCCGTGTGGGGTACAGAGATTCACACCGGAAGACCAGGACTTGGCAATTTGTGGCAGTGTTGCTGAGGTCAGTACAGTAGCTGAGCATCCAGTCGATGTGGATGAGAGGCTACAACCTCAAGAGAATATGGTTTCTGAGGAAGTGCTGACGATAGGCACCGAGACTAAGAGGAACTTGAAACGTAATTCTTTTGAGCGCCGAGAATGAAGACAATGGTAGTAAAGTAATACTCATACAGGCAGACTATCTCAGACTACCCTGATGATTATTTGAAAGATGGGCAAGGTGGTGATGAAATAGATGAGAGTTGGACTTCACCCCTTGCTCTTGTTGAAGAAAACCAAAGCACCACTATTGCTTGTGATGATGAAACCATTGTGCCTTGTGGCAACGAGCAGTCTCCGGTGAATGAATGAATGATCGTTTTAAGGCCATTTTCCCCGCTAGAGCGGGGGTTAGCCTTGCGGGCCCCATGACAATCATGGTTCCCTGTTTGAGGCAATGTTTTTATGGCCGGATGCCCTTCCTGACGCCAACTCTTAGTCATGCTCTCACGATGCGCAGGGATACGGTGTACACACCGTGATCATTCATCCCAGCAAGCTGGTACTCAATTTGCCGACCTCGGAAGGATGACAGGCTGAGTCAACCCCCCTGTCAATTATTCAATGATCGACCGGGATTCGAACCCACGATCCTAGGATCCCTAACCGCTAAGCCAACACCAGTCTCGGGTGCTAAGTGATAATGGTTGTTGCTCACATCCCGTTGTAACGACCAAGGATGATGGTCTAAACCAGTGGTTCTCAAACTTTTTTGGGCTACCGCCCCCTTCTGCCCTCTTGGACCAGCCCAATGCCCCCCTTGTCCTATCGTTTGTGGCCGGACACCCAGAATTTATGGAGATAGGAAGCAAAAATAACAGAAGCCAAATATTTTCTGAATAATATTTTACTTTATTTTACTTTACCTTTTATTTTATTTTGCACGACCTACAATGTTTCAGCAGAACAGGTCCAGGTGAGGCAAACTGGGAATCTGTTATCACAGGCCCAAATACCGTTAGTGTGAAGGGGTGGGCCTGGTGACTCGCTGCGAGATTACGAACGTCTGGCTCCATCTCAGTGAGGTAGAGACACAGATCGCCCCTCTTGGTAATGTCAAGGTGGTTTCGATACTTGGTTAGCAGCACCATCACGGCGCTGAACCCTCTTTCAACGAGGTATGATGTGGGGAACGCCATCAGCAGCAGTTCTGCCTCTGTCCACATTGCGGGGTATTCACCCCGCTCCAGAATCCAGAATTTGCCGTATTCATGCTGCGAGAATCTTGCCTTCGCCTCATCATTGTGGAGGTTGATAATTTCATCCTGTAATTCGCGCTTCACATCTTGAATGTCACATTTGAATGGGTTGATCGCCCATGCTGGCACCGACAGTTCTAGCATGTCTCTGAAATGCTGCTCCATATCTCCGCGAATCTTCTCAAGGTGATTGCAATAAACGAGCAGCTCTAAATCAGAAACAGCAGTTTCCTTTGCCAACCGGGGAAAGTGGTACATATCTCTGCGGCCGAGGGTTACCCTGTGCATAGTCGCCTTGGTTAGGAACGTGCCGATCACTTTCTTTGCTTTAATCAGCGTCATATTGTCACCCTGGAGTTGTTTGTTGACATCATTCAGTATACTGAATATGTCCGTGAGGTAAGCCACATCATGCTCAATCGCATTCACTTTCTCCGATAGCTCCGTATCAATTTCCGACAGAAACTCGACCACTGTTGAGAAGAGGGCATGGAAACGGGTCAAACAAGCGCCTTTGGACAACCATTGAACTTCGGTGTGCAACAGGAGCCGCTCGACTGCCTCATCGTTCTCCTGGCAAAGCTGACGAAACAGCCGATCATGCAGAGAGGACACCTTGATTTTATTCACTGCTTTGATTACTGTTTGGAGTGACGTATGAAGTCTGGTGCTGAGAGCTTTTGCTACAAGATGCTGGCGGTGCACGACACAGTGAATGGCGAACACGGACGGTACCTGGTTCTTCAGAAGCGCAATAAAACCATGCTGGCAGCCAACCATTGCTGGTGCACCGTCCATCGCGCAAGCGAGAATGTTCTCCATCGGTATGTTCTTATCAGTAAAGTACTTCTCCAACGTTTGGAAGATGGAAGAACCCTTCATATCTGTCTGGAGAGAGCGGGCAAACAACATTTCTTCCACCATTTCCTGATCACGGATGAAGCGAACGTAGCAGAGTAACAGAGCTTCACTGTCATGCAAAGTGGACTCATCCAGCTAGATGGCGAAGTGTGTGCTTCTCAGCTCACTACACAGCTTATCTTCTACATCTGATGACATTTCATCAATCCGCCTGGCCACGGAATCATTGCTGAGCGCAATCGACGAGAGAACTGGATTCGGATCCTGGCCCATAACGGTTTTTATCACTTCCCCAACAGCTGGTTTGATCAACTGTTCGCCGATTGAATACGGTTTTCCAGATCTGGCGATGAGCAATGACAGCTTATATGACGCTTCCAGTCCTTTATCCACGAGCTTTTGGCTGGCTTTGAACATCGTCGTTACCATGGATCGCTTCTCAAATTTCTCTTTCAGCGATTGGAAATAGCTGACCTCTGCGCGAGCCTCATCACTGTGCTTTTTACTCAGGTGCTCGCTCAGTCGAGATGGTTTCATTGCTTCATTGGACAGCGTGATACCACACAACAAACACATCGGTAACTGTTTGTTCGTCGGAGATGGAATGATTCCATACTTGATGTATTCAACGGAATACTGACGACACTTTTTCTTTGAGGCCGACATCTTGAAGCCGACCGGACGTGAAGCTTTTTTGAATTACGAAATCAACACGCCAAAATGTCGAAAGACTAACACCAGCGCTAACACTGACTGTTCATACCTTGCCCAATGTCTGTGCAGGCAAGGCCAGGCTGTAAAGTTGAACCAGGCACGTTGAATAGTCCAGCACGAATAGAGTGTATTATATCCCGCATAAAAAGATTCTTGCAAGCCGATTGGTTGAAATGGCACCACGTGACAAAAATTAGTGTTGTACTATTGGCCGCATTGGCGGCCAATAGTATTTCGCTGGTATCATACACTATCATGTTTGTTGCATGAGCATGTATGGACAAGAAAATACCTACACAACATCAGCGAATATGTGATCATAAAAACAATGCGAAGGGGGAAAGAATGTGGTCGTTGATTGGATGGCCAATTTGCCGAATGGCGCCGGGTAACCTGTTCAAACTGCAGGAAGCCCAATGAGCGCTCCAAATCGCCGCTGCTCCTCTAAATCGTCAGTGCCCCCCAAATCATTGCCAGCACCCCCCCCCCCTACCGCCCGTGGACTCTTGAGCGCCCCCCTGAAAGCTCCCAGTGCCTACTGGGGGGCGGTAGGAACCACTTTGAAAACCTGTAATCTAAACAGACCTATAATTATGATGGTCTAAACAGGCAACAGCAGTGGGACAGATGTATCCCTGGAGATGCAACAGGAAGACTGCAGTGTTAATGACACAGATGTTGTGCCAGTACCTGACACAACAAAGTGATTTCAACGTTGATGTAGTTAGGGAGCTGGATAAAGAAACTCAAAGCCTTTTTTTGTGAGCGATTATCAGGATGAAGGACAAATTGAGGTAACAAAGGAAAACGTCATCAAGTTCTTAAATGAGACGTTTAGGCAACGCCATGTTGTAATCAAAGATCATTTTCCTGATGTGAAAACTTTCATCAGGACTGCAAGACCCCTCCTGCAAAGAAATTATCTAATGGAAATCTTGGAGGCCCAATTTCAGTGTCTTCGAAAAGCGGTTACAAATGCGAATAAGGAATTGCAGGCGGAGGGTGAGCTACCTTTGTAGAATGACAATGCGAGAGATATGTATTGCATCCCTGAATATTAATGGGGGTTGTACCCCCTTACGGAAAATTCAGACAATTCAGGCAATGGAGAGAGTGAAAGCTGACATCATCTTGATACAAGAGACCCATGCTACGGACACTCTGATAGCTGAATGGGGTAAACTTTATCAAGGGCAGTGGTGGTTGAGTGGTTTTACCACACCCAAATCTGGCATTTCCATCGCCTTAAGTGATATAATTCCTGCTCAGAAGATTGTCTTTAAGGAAATTTATAAGGCACATCTGATAGCGGTGGAGTTCTATTGTAACACACAAAATATTATTATTGTGATCGTGTACGCACCGAGTGAACCCATGGAAAGAAGAGTGTTCTTTTCCACTCTGTATGACTTTGTAAAACGACTGGATTTTGCTGGCGATTGTATTGCTATCGGCAATACTGGATAGCAATACCAGTATTGCTATTCAGTATTGCTGGCGATTTCAATTGCACTATCAATTCTTCCGTAGACAGGACCGGTCATGAACCCCATCCCACTTCTGCGAATATTTTGGAGAACATCATCAAGATTCATGATCTAAAAGATGTATGGAGGTTGCAAAATCCAACTTCAGGTGCTATACATGGTGCAGATGCCATGATTGGAGGATATCAATGGCAAGGTTAGACAGATTATACATGAATAAGCCAATGCTAAATGTGGTGGCCACCACCCAGATTCTCCCAACTACTTAGTTTCACACACCATTACCTGGTTTCCATGGTTTTTAACTTGCCCTTGACCTCAGGTGGTAGTGTGTATTGGTCACTTAACACCCACCTGTTGAATGATATGAAATTCAAAGATGCTTTTCGAGCCGTGTGCGGAAAAATTCGGTCCTCCAAATCCGAGCATGCTAACCTTCCGCTGTGGTGGGATCTCGCAAAGAGTCAGGTCAAATCGTTCTGTCAACAATATTGTCTTTATACCACTAAATTGCAAAATCTCTCAATTGATTCATTAAAGGCCGAAATTGCAGCCTTGGAGCAAAACATTAATGGGGCTGGGAAAAACACTACATGTGACTGGCTGTTATGGACTAAAAAGGCGATCTTGACTGATTTGGTACGGCAGCAGGCAATGGGTACCTTGGTACGCATGAGAATGAGTTATTTGACTTTGGATATGCCAAATAAGGATTTTTTTAAGTTCGGAGAACTCTGTTAAAAAAATCACAACAGATTCACAGGCTACGTGCTGCTAATGGGTTATCAGTGACCTCCCAACAGGAGATTAAGTCTGTTTTGAAGGGTTTTTATACAAACTTGTACTCCCCCCAGAGCATTTGTAATGAGACCTTGAAGGAGCTGATGACTCGGCTTCCGAGACTTGAGGAGGACCAGCAACGCACACTGAACACATCAGTTTCAGCTGCTGAACTTGACACTGCTATGCGGAGCTTGAAGGATGGTAAAGCCTCTGGGATTGATGGGTTGCCTGGAGAGTTCTATAAGACTTTTGGAACCTTGTGGAGCCCGACCTGCTTGAGGTATTTGATGAATGCTTTCATGTTGGAGAGCTTCCCCTGTCCTGCAGAAGAGCAGTCATGTGCCTGTTGCCAAAGGCTGGGGACACTCAACTAGTCTAGAACTGGCGGCCTGTCTCACTACTGTGTGCGAATTACAAGATTTTGTCGAAGGTTTTAGCAAACCATTTGGGAAATGTGATCAGCTCTGTTGTGCACCCTGACCAGACCTACTGTGTACCAGGAAGGTCAATTTATGATAATGTATATTTTGATAAGGGATATTATTTCTTGTAATAAGTACTTGTATGCCAGTTTTGTGTTGTTGTTTCTTGACCAAACAAAGGCTTTTGATCGAGTTGATCACACATACAGCAATACCCCGGCCTACGTCATTAATTGGTTCCATAAGCCGTGACGTAACTCGGTTTTTGACGTAAACCAGGCGTAATGCCTTAAAAATGCCTTAAAATGAAGAGAAACACCATAACCATGCAGCATTGATGTTAAGCACTGCCTGGTAGATGTTATAGTTTTTCCAAAACTGCCGGATGTTGATGCCTTCCTCCGACGTTGCATCGACAGCCTGACGAAGAGTGCGGCGGAGATCGTAGCGCTTAAAAAGCGCTATCACACCCTGGTCCATAGGCTGGATGAGCGATGTGGTGTTGGGTGGCAAGTACACCACCTTCGCATTGGGGTCGAAATCACCGAGGTTAGTGAGATGGCCAGGTGCATTGTCCAAAATCAGCAGCAATTTAAATTGGATTTTCTTCTCTCGACAATAGCTCTTGACAGCCAGGATGAAATGATTGATGAACCATTCTTCAAAAATTATGACGGTTACCCATGCCTTCATATTATTCATCCAAATGACGGGAAGAGACGCCTTCGGGATGTTCTTAAGTGCCCGGGGGTTCGCCGCATGATACACCAAGAGCGGCTTCAGCTTGAAGTCGCCGGTGCAATTACCCCCAAGCATTAGCGTTAGCCGCTCCTTCGCGACTTTGTAGCCTGGCATGGTCTTCTCCTCCTTCAAGATAAAGGATCTGTCGGGCATCCTCTTCCAAAAAAGGCCCATTTCGTCGACGACGTTGAAGATCTGCTCGGGCAAGAATCCCTCGTCCTCAATGATCTTCTTTAATGTGGCAGGAAATTCCTCGGCGGCTACGGTGTCGGCAGCTGTGGCTTCGCCCTGAATCTTGACGTTGTGCAAGCTGAAGCGCCGTTTAAAGCATGCAAACCATCCAGAGCTTGCAACGAAGGTTGTGTCCTTATCCTCCGGGTACTTCTTCAGAAGATCCTGGAACAAAGACTTCGCCTTCTCCTGTATCAGCAGCAGGCTCGTTGGTATACGTTCGTATTGGTATGCGTTGGTATTATGATGTAGGAGTGACATAAAGTCGCACATAATGACGTTCGCTGAACTGAAATTTACTCCAGAAGAGTGGCGTAAAGTCGGATTTGACGTAGGTCGAAATGGCGTAAAACGGGGTATTGCTGTATTTGTGTTCTGCTCTTGAGCAGATGGGTTTTGGCGAAACTTTCATCTCCGATGTTAAGCTTTTATACATTAACACATTCTGTATGATGAAAGTCAACAACAGTTTATGTTCCCCCTTTCCTTTCCAACGGGGTATCGTCAAGGTTGTCCCCTTTCTGGACTTCTGTATATAATTGCCCTTGAACCACTTTTAGCATCCATCAGGCAGCAAATAACTCAGGGTGTGGGAGCCATAGGTGGTTCAAGATTTGTGGTCACAGCTTATGCTGATGATGTTTGTGTCCTGATTAAAGGCCCAAGTAGTGTTGCTGCAGTGCAGTGTTGCCTAAAATATTTCTCTGCGGCCTCTTCTGGTGAGGTAAATTGGAGTAAGAGTGTAGCCTTATGGTGCGGTTCAGATAACTTTTCTTTAACATTGTCACCGTCATTCCCACATAATTTAGAGTGGAAAACAGATGGGGTCAAATATCTTGGCAACCGGGAAGTAGATATAAAGAACTGGGAAGGAGTGATTGAACAAATTACACACAGGTTGAAACGAAGGGAAGGACTGCTGCAATCTCTTTCTTATAAAGGCCGCACTCTTGTCATCAATAACTTGATAGCAGTAAGATTATGGCATAAACTAATTGCCTTGCAGCCACCCAAGGAGTTGATTCCAGACATCCAGCGGGTTTTGATCAATTTCTTTTGGAATGGATACCACTGGCTTCGGCCTCATATACTGTACCATCCTCGGAAGGAGGGCGGACATGGAATTGTGGATGTGTCTGCTCGGCTTATGGCTTTTCGCCTCCAGTCTGTGCAACGACAGTTGTATGCTGAAGAGCTGCCCTGGTGCCCCTTTGCGCTTTTTTTGCTGCAACAAGCTCAAGGCATGTGTTAGTTCTTGGTGAACCTTGATCGTGTCAGTTTAGTTTCACTTCCAGGTTTTTATCAGTTTTTGCTGAAAGTTTGGAAAGGCTTTGGGGTCAATCGTTGTCTGAAGGCTTATAATTGCCGGATGTTATCAAATAACCTATTTTCTATCATGGATTTTTTTTCCATGCATTCCTCACAGTCCTACTTTGATTAGGAGATATATTCAAGGAGGAGTTGTCAAAGTTTGTGGCCTGAGGGATACATCTGGGACAAAATGGATGTCTGCTGGCAGGGTGGCGACCATTCTTGGTTTAAGATCGGTGCGTGTTGTCAGTCAAGTTGTACGCATCGTTAAGAGGACGTTTAAGGAGTTAAATATTGGTTGGGAAGGTGTCAACAATGTTGAGGACTTTCGACTGTCCTTCCCGGTCGATCGCTGAATTAATGCCAGGGGGGTTGACTCAGCCTGTCATCCTTCCGAGGTCGGCAAATTGAGTACCAGCTTGCTGGGATGAATGATCACGGTGTGTACCCCGATTTAGAATAGGTACACCGTATCCCTGCGCATCGTAAGAGGCGACCAAGGGTTGGCGTCAGGAAGGGCATCCGGACATAAACACATTGCCTCAAACAGGGAACCATGATTGTCATGGGGCCCGCAAGGCCAACCTCCGCTCTAGCGGGGAAAATGGCTTTTAAAACGATCATTTATTATTATTTTTTCCCTGAAATTAAGGTGCTCCCAGCTCTCCAGTCAAATGATGAACTTGTCTCTCCTTTTCATCTGGTAACAAAGGCGGGTATTCATAAACTCCTTTGAGAAAACCAAGTATCGCCCTTCTCTGGAGTGACAAGAGTGGCCTTGTGGTCAGAAAGATTAGGGCCAGGGTCTCGTGCCACTCCACTGTGGCCTAATATGTATAAATTACCTATTTATAGGTTCATAGCAGATATCCAGTGGAGACTCGCACATTGGGATCTCCCTTCGAATACCTTTGTTAACCACATTGACAGTTCAGTACCGGTAACATGCCCCTCCTGTGAACAGAAGGAGGACCTCTTTTATGCCTATGTGCAATGTGAAAGACTAACACCTCTTTTTATGTTCTCACACACCTTTTTGCACAGTTGTCTTTTCCTTTCACTTCACATACCTTTATTTTTGGTGTACCTTCCATACCCTCCTGCAAGGACTCTGGTATTCTCATAAACGTCTTAGTTGCTATAGCAAAATATGCAATTTATAAATCAAGGAAAATCAAAATTGATAATTGCCATGGTTTTGATGTCGTCCCTATTTTTAAAGAGCTGGTCTCTGCAAGAATCAGGTTGGAGTTTGATTATTATGTGGCAAATGAAAATGTCAAACTCTTTGAGTGCAAATGGTGTATTAATGAAGCCTAATGTGTTGTAAATGATTTGAATTTGGTCTTCCTTTTCTAATAACTACATCAATAACTGTGTTGCCTTTCTATTTTTTCTCCTGTAAAATTGATTTGATCTGTTTTGTTTTTTTTGTGAAATAAATGGTGTTGCAAATTCAATTCTCTCGCCTTCTTTCTCTCTCTCTCGCCTTATTTCTCTCTTTCTCTCTGTCTCTCAGTTGAAAGGAGAGGGGTTGCCTCCAGATTTATCTTTGGTACATGCAGTCCTGCATGGGGCGCAAAGAGAGTGGTGGTGGGTTTTTTTTGGTGACGTTATCTCTTGACTAGTTGCAATGTAATTGCGCTGTTTACATAATATAAATATTTTCAGGGTTCTCTCACCTTTACCCACGACTGTGCCGGTCTGCCATTGGTCCCCTCAAAGCTGTTTTACCTGTAACTATGAGACCATACTCTCACTTCATCTTTCTGTTCTTGAATGCCATCATTCTCTTCTTCCATCTGAGTGCAGTGCATGAAGCTCACTGTGCTGCCTAGCATGATACCTACTCCACAGGTTCTGCTGAGCCACAGGTTCACCACTGTCCACAGCGACTCTGCAAGTAGCATAGTAGTGGTTGATAACAGTCATCATGTCCTCTTTCCAACCTTCGCTCCTCGTGTCCTCCGTTATCAGCATTCTCCTATTAGGCCAGCCTTATATATTTCTTTAACTTCTCCTGATGGCCCATCACATTACAATTGCTTATTGCCATGGTTTATTTATTAATCTGCCGCTTTGTTCTTGTATGCCTAAAATAAATTCTTTATATATAAGTTAATGTGATATTACTCTTCAGTTTTGTAGTTTAATTAGGCTCTAAGTTAAACTATTTGGGAGATTAAGACAAAGGTATCTGCTCAACCAGCAGTCTGAGCTCATTATTAAGAGCTCCACCATCAGGGCATTGCAAACTGCACCCAGAGTCTATGTGATAAATACACATGTGCATACACAATGACATACACATACCGGTCTCAAGTTCACTGAGATCACCATATAGTAAAGAGACTCATATAATCACATTCGATTTTGATGCTTAAATTTATTACTTGCAAAATCGAAGATTTTTCAAGTATATTGGTCGGTTGTGTTTGTTATTCTGTCTGTTTGTTTGTCACTGGCCTACAGGTCACAATTCCGAACCAATCGTCACGAAACTTCACCAAGTTTTAGAGGTCGTTCCAATTGAGAAGCCTATTGATTTATAGGTCATAGGTCATCTGGAGGTCAAATTTCTAAAATCGCCATTTTAAATCCGATTGACTTGAAAATTGAACAGCATTTGCATATTCAGTCACTAAATTGGAAACCCTACTATTTCAGGTCAAAAGGTCAAAGATCAACTCAAGGTCAAACTTACGAAATCATAAATTTTCATCTGAAAAACCATCAATTTTCATCCAATCGACTTGGAAATTGAACAGCATTTGCATAGTGACTCGCTGAATTGGGAAACCAACTATGTTTGAGGTCAAAAGGTCAACTCAAGCTCAACCTTTCAAAATCATCAATTTTCATCTGAAAAACCATCAATTTTCATCCAATCGACTTGGAAATTGAACAGCATTTGCATAGTGCCTCGCTGAATTGGGAAACCAACTATGTTTGAGGTCAAAAGGTCAACTCAAGGTCAAACTTCCAAAATCATCAATTTTCATCTGAAAAATCGTCAGTTTTCAACCTAATAACCCGGGCTTTGATCAAGATCGTCAATTTTAATCTCGATGAAATGGACAATTTGATGGATCAATGGCATCCTTTTGGGGGGGGGGGGGGGGTGAATTTTGCAAGTATCGTGCTCTGCATGACGTCTTCTTGTTTTATTGTTGATTTGGGTACTTTAGGATATGAAGAAACAGAAAGATTTCGAGGTGGCAATTTTCCCGACATTGTTAGAAGGGTATTTTCAGGGGGTATTTCTCTCTATATATAAATGGATGTATATTTAAATACACTGCCTATACTTATATACTATATCGTCCCTACTATATGGTCCTACGTTTATAGTCTCTACTTAGAAGTCACTAAAGTCAAATGATCGACATTTAATACTTGTTATTTGACATTATGACCACTTTGACATCATATTGTGTGTTGACCTCTTCTTGACCCCATTCTGGGGTCAATATAGTGTAAGCTAAATAATTCCACTGAATTAGTCACAATAAAACACACGTAATTTAGTCAAGGAGACATTTTGTTGTTATTTTGGTGAGTTTTGAAGATTACAAATATATTATGAATACATTAGAAAATAATCGATACAATGATAAGGACCTTCAAAATGTGGATGACCCTTTTCTGCCTGCCTCTGGCATAAACTATGTGTGACCAGTTCTCATCAAAATGCCCCTATAAAATGGTTTTCATATTTACATGGTGTGTAAAACTATAGACATGGCGAATGTACCTCATTCTCTTATACTATTGACTCACTTGGATAATAATTGGATACTGACAATAAAGACATGTAAAACACAGTATTATATATTTTATCATCAATCTTCAACTTTATAACCACCCAAATTAGAGCAGTCAAAGTATTTACACAGAGCAGTACATAACATGTTATTTTTAGGCAAGAGCACAGAGCAGAAGTCTTTCCCTCACAGGACCCTTTACATCCGCATTTGATGAGTTCCAAAACTGCCAAGAAGGGCAGGGTTATGCAAACACCTCACTGGGATGCAGCTGCCAACTTCAGAGCTCTGACAGCCATTTCCTTCAGGTGATGGCAACTTTGGAGCAGGCTCACGATAGGCCTTGTCAGCATCGACGTGAAGTAAACACTATGCAGATGCGGTATCATTGTGCCTTGGGTGGGAAGAAGCTTTTTGCCCGCAGCGTTTCTTGTGCGGAAAAGCTCCCACCTGATGTTGGTGAGGATTACACACTGTGTCTTCTTAGAGTATGCACGGTCAACAAACCATTCTATAGGCACCAACATCAACATGCATCTACAAACTACATTGAAGTCGTGGCCGAGTCTTTGAAAGCACCCAATGACAGCTTCATCCTCCGGTAAAGCGAGATCGGCAAATTTCCATGTCTTTTTGGAGATTCAACAAACTGCCCATCCATATCTGTCCCCGTGAAATTGTGAGATCCTTTCAAGCCCAGAAATTTATGTTGGCCAATGGTGCTGACTCTCTGAAGGATGTCTATGTCTCGATATATATTTGATCTTCAATGTCTCGATATATATTTAATCCCCTTTTCCTGTGAGTAACTGCAGATTTGAACTTGGATACTGATTCCTTGAGGACAGGTCTATCACAGGAATCATGACATTGATATCAGGCGACCACACATCAATATCTCATTCTCATGGACTGCTTCTGGAAATCCAGCATGTGTAGGGGGATCAGGATGTCTGCCTCTTCATGGCTATGTGTCATTAGGTCATCACCAACAAGGCCAGGACGATCAGTGTATGCAGATTCTCCATATACCACACACACGCCTTAAATGGAGCCTCCAAACGCAGCCAATAACCTGATACTGAGGTGCTGAGCTAGTCTTGAGTTGGTGGCTTTGTCGGCCAGCAGCTCCTTCAATGAAAACTTGGCGATATTCATTGCATCACAAATTTTGAACTAAATGGGTTGTGCTGCACCAGTTTTCTTCTGTCGAGTTTTGGATTTGAGAGAATCCTCAATATATTGATCGAAAATGATCCGACCCTACGTGTAGCATTTTATCAAATGTGTGATTCGCTTCACGAAAGCATGCGTAAAGTCAGAAATCTTTCTCATTGTAGGTGACTTCTTCATACTTTGGACCACCACCATTCCATCAATGATAATAACTTTCTCATGCCCACCTGTGAAATAAAGCTCAAGAAATCCCAGTTCTCCAGCCCAACGTGCATTTGTTCATCCACGCTCATTGTTGGGCCGAAACCGCTCACCTCTGAGATATTGTTAGGTGCTGCTGTACGATCTTCTATCACCTTCCCAACACTGCTCTTATCAGTAGGTATGACAATAGATATATCTTCAGCAAACATGGATTATGGATTGATGGCCATCCCATACTCTTGGATGGTATATTTCAACTTGGGTAACAGTTCTGGACGAGCTTGTTGTATTACAAGGAACCTCGCAAGAAGCTGCCTTGATTATTTTGTCCCTCCAACACACCTGTCTTCGCCATCAAAGTGCTGTGTGTTTTGAGTTTCACATTTTCATGGGAACCCAGACAGAGAGTGGAGAATCTTTGACAAGTCTGTCCTTGACAAATACTTTGTAGAGAGATTGACGCTTTGCATCCCTCTCCAGAATGTCTCTTTTTTCACTCCCTGAGATGATCATTGATGACACTGTTTTTTAGGGGAATTCCCACAAGAAATTGTTTCCCCTCCCAGTGTCCTACTAAGCGCTCCTTCTGATAAGCACTTTGAGGGCATTCTCTATTGAATGCTTGGCTCCATTGCCAGCAAGCTGGTAATGTCTCTCGATGCAGTCACATCATGGATTTGCAGAGACGAGAGCATAAACAGTGTAATAATGGTTGATGCCTGTCCATCCCTCCATCCATTTTCAATAATACTGGAAGTTGATTGTTTCTATGTACAAATTTAACCAGCGAAATATTATTAAACAGTTAAAATCATACACACACATGGAGGTGGATACTTTGAGACCTTTGCAGGCACAGCCATCATTTAAAGAAAGATGTAGGGATGGTTTAACCTGGTCTCTTGTGACCATCCCTAACTCATTTGCATTACTTTTGGCAAATCATCCCTACATCATTTTACATTTTGAAAGAAATGTTTTTTTATTGTTATTTCTGTACTTTTTAAAGTATGTACTACGTAGTATTTACATGCTTGTGATTTTTATTTTGATTGCATGACAAAATAGCTCGTCGATTAAGTGTGAAAACACTTTGCATTAAATGGTGTTGCTATTATATAATGGGCAGCAATAATTAGTGGGTTTAGCAATACATTGCATGTCGGACAGTAAATAAAACTAAAGTGTTATATGTAATATGTACAGTATATAGTCCCTAGACTTATCTCAATAATCCAAGGTGGGAGGTAGACAGAACAACTGTGTGATGAACACAAACAGATGAAGACGAACAGACTTGAAAATGTTTCTCTTTTTGTTTTGTCTTTTTGAAGAAAAAAAAATTCTTGAAAATTGTTAATATGCCACAATAATCTATATAAAAAGAAGAAAAAAGAAAGAGGAAACTTCACAACTGGAAGAACGTTCCTGCGTGGTCCTGCCCACTCTCATTCCCCTTTAAACAGTATTACTATGCATAGAGATACGCATAGAGTTTGCTTACTTTTTGTGGAAGCCTTTCAAGTTATGTCTTTCATCATCTGACCATCATCGTTTGCTATGCATTTCAGGCTGACCCTCATCTTCCTTTGTGTGTGAAGTTTAATTTAGATGTGGTTGGCACATGTCGCCGTGGCCACGGCCCCACAATGTTGATTGGCAGGCCCCGTCCACTCTCGTTTCCTTCCTATTACTATGCATAGAGATAAAGTTTTTCTTACTTTTTGTGGGATCCTTTCAAGTTGTGAAAAATCAGAGTTGTCATGGATCTTCCCACTATAAAATTCATTAGATTCGTGTTTAAAACAAGTCAGTCCCAGGCTTAAACCAATTTTGAGTTTGGCTTTCTAAAGAAAAGGAGAATAAGAATGAAGAAGAATTACAAAACGGCTATTTTGGGTCGGTCAATTATGTATTTTAACGATGTTGTCCAAAGGTCTCATTAATGTTTTTGTGTGTGAAATTCTCCACAGACGACTGGTAGGTACTTTATAGCCTTCAACGTTTTATCCTGGTAGATTTTTTGGAGGATTTGTGTTGTATTAAACCTATGGAGTGTCCAAGTCATCCGTGCATTCGAGTCATCCCTTCCTGATAATATATGTTACAAGATTTTGGCAACACAAGGCAAATTGAGGACACAGACTCCCACATACATTATTTAAAATTTAAATATATTTGTCTCATACAATTTGGCTGTAATATACTTCATATACCTGAAAGCATGCTCCAGGTTTGCTTTTGGGTTTATTTTAACTTTTATTTTATCTTTGGCATTTTACAAACACATTTAAAGTTTATAATGGTGCTTTACAAGCTGATGGCTGCTGGTGGCTATCACATTTGCTTTAATGAACACATGTTCTAACTCAGCCCAGGCTGACCCTCGTCATCCTTTATGTGTTGCAGTTCTGGACTGGCAACCTTCAGGGACAGCCTGGTTCATCTTTACAAGAGTGAGTATAATTTGTGCACAGACAGTTTGAAGGGCCATGCCAAAGTTTACATGTACATGTGTTTCACAAGGACAAATTGATTCGATTTTAGTGAAGATCTGGATAAGAGATTTGGTTTTTTATTATTCTTAAAGTGATTCTTCACTATTGAGTGATTGGGCCAAAAGCTATATATAGGTTGATATTTCAAAAAGTTATGGACGAGTTATGATAAAACATGGTGGATGAGTTGGGTAGGTGACAAGAACAAGCCGATTAGATTGTGATTAAGGTCCAGATGTATCAGTGGGATACAAAACGGGAACTGTTTCGCCTGGTGGAGGTGTACGCACTACCGATCCCCGTTCTAGTTTGCATTGTGTTACTCCGAGAGGTTGTTACTAGGGCTCGCAGGATGGCAAACACACACTCGCCTCTAAGCCATATAGCCTGTGTTCAAAATCTCCAACCAGCTACAAACTGTCATCCTGGTGTCTCACAGGAAAGATTATTCATCAATGTAGTACCGTCCCTCATATGGATGTTAAATTGGGTGTCCAGTCTGACAGCAGTAATTGGTGGATGTTAATGATTCCACAGTGTTTTTCGCCAAGAGTAGGCTCGCTCTTTCCTGCACCATGGCTAAATCCAAAATTCCTGTTCTAACCAAAATAGTGTGTTGCATCAGCAGCACACCTGTGCCCCCCAACGAATGGTGTTAGTTGTAGCCTTGCATTGCATACAAAATAATAATGATAAGGTGGATACTAAATACATAAATATTCTTCATACATATAAATAGTGTTTACATTTGGTATTATACATATATCAATACTGGATAGAAAATATCCCATGTCAAACACGATGCTCTAAACCTGACATTTGTCTCAGGCATAACGAATAATTTCAACTAAATTAATATTATTGACATTTAAAATTGATATTAATGATACTTTGTTCCAAATTGGTGAAGACACGATGAGCAGTTACTGATCTATACACTTACATAGACCTAGACCTGTGCCCCCCGTTTAATACAATACATGTAATCACTAGTCAGATAGGTACTTGCGGCTGGTAGTGAAAACTGCCTTGTCATATGTTAGTGAGACCACAATTCTGGAGTACAACAGGTCTTAAAATAAGCATAAGATATCATACAAATATAATATGAAGTTATGCTTTCCAAATACTGGATATGCTACAAGTTTTGGATTCATCTTTTCAAAGCTTTTTAAACGCAGTGGGTGAAGCAGCCGCTGTAGGCAGAAGACAGGTCAGGTGAATGCACAGACGTACACCACAGTTTGATATTTTTATATATATATATATATATATATATATATATATATATATATATATATATACACAACAACACAACAACATGCATTTTAAGGCCATTTTCCCTGCTAGAGCGGGAGTTATATATATATATATTGTTACGGATCTCTCCGTCGGCCTTTTCCCCTTAAGAAGGGGGGATTAGTCCCCTTGTCCGCGACTGACCGACGTGAGTCCTGGGGGTCCCAACGCTCCTCCCGGTCGGGAGCAGCCAGGGTATTTGGTCGACAAAAAGTCCCAAGGACCTGAGTGCCACTCCTGACCGCGAGCAAGGGAGGGACTCCCGCTCGAACCCCGGTTTGGATGGTCTAGTTGCCGAGCGGTTTTTAGCAACCCGAAGTTCGAGTCATGAGCAAAGACTAAACCCGATCCTGAAACGTTGGCCAAATCGTGCCACAGGTGTCCAATGAGGGAAATCACAACGACGACGGATGTAAGGGAAAGAAAGGCAAGGGTAGGAAGAACAAATCTAATTTATTATTATTATTTACAAATCATCCAAATAACCAAGGAGAAAGAAGGATAAGAAAATAACGACAGAAAGGAGCAAGGAGACACAGTGCAATTATTAGCTTATATATATCAGTCTTACTTAGCCCCAAGGACAAGACAAAGACAGACAACGAGCACACTTACACGGGGAATGATGGCAGGAACGAATGCAGGAGGTGGATGGCTGGAGGGAGAGGGAGGTCCACGGGAACTGTGTACTGGTCGGGCCGGGAGCGGCAGCTCCGTTCCTCTGCGGCCACGGTCGGCACCGCCGTCAACGCCCAAGCTGCGGTCGTGCGAGCTGCCGCTCCCGGCCCGACCAGTACAAAGTGGGACGAGCTCCGCCGGTCGAGTTAAAGCTGCCTGGTGGAGCCAACGCTGCTTGGTGGAGTCAAAGCTGCTGGTGGAGCCAACGCTGCTTGGTGGAGTCAAAGCTGCTGGTGGAGCTAACGCTGCTTGGTGGAGTCAAAGGTGCTGGGGGGGGGGGGGGGGGGGGGGTCTGGCGTGACGGGTTCTCTCTCTCTTGAACTCCTTTTAACTCTCTTGAACTCTCTTGAACTCCCTCTCGTTTCTCTCGACCCCTCCCAAAGGCTTCCGCGCGCGTTTATATATCGCCTCGGGCGATCAAGCCGCCGGCCTCCAGGACACGCCCATCGGTGAGGTCGCCTCGGCCCTGATTGGTCGCGAGGGCTCACCGATCCCGCCCTTAGAGGAGGCGTTGGCAAGGCCACGCCTTGTTCCCGGCGCTGGGCCGACTCCTCCCACCTTCGGCTCCGAGATGACCTCGTGGCTAATGGAGTCTTGCAGCGAAAACAACTACAACCCCACAGCAGCGGCAGAATGCAGCAAACCGCTCAATGCAGTTGGCAATTGTTGAAAGGGGAATGTGAAAGGAATCCACCTTGTTTGAATTTGGTGCAATGGAGTGTTAATTAATGGAAGACACAGCCTTAATCTAATACACATAATAAGGAGATAACTACTGAACAAGGAGGAAATCTACGATTTGCTACGTGATTGTTTATGGAATAACTAACGGGAACGACCTTTGACCTTTATACACAACAAATGGAGGAAGGAGAGTGATATTTTACAACACAAAAAAACACAATTCCCAAATCCATAACACTATATATATATATACATCATCCCGTTTCCGTTTTCATCATCCCGTTTTGGCCCTTCAACCTCGATACAGTCAGCTAAGGTGGGCCAGCAGGGGCACATACACATCCACATGCAGCAACTGCATCTGGATGCGCACATACCCCCACCCCCAGCCAGTGCGAACGCAGACTACAACAACAACACCTCCACATCCAGAATCAACAACACCAAACAAACATGGTGGAACACTCAAACACCCACCTTTATATTCTTCACCACTCACCAACAAAACACACCAGATCATTCATACACACACATACGCACACATGCACACACAACACCAACCAACCACCTACCCTTACAACATACACCACTCAACATACAGAAGCACACACTCATTCAAAAACACACACCCTCACCCACTCACTCACTCACATATACAAAATAAGAAATAATAATTATAGTAACAGAAAAAAGAAAAAAAGAAAAAAAAAACACAACCAACCTACACCATTCGACGTGCCTCCATAAACTTCCTCCATCTCCAAAATGAGCCTTTCAAGGCAACCTGGGCCACCTTGTCACACATCCTTCTTTCTGTCCCACACATTCCAAGCCGAGCAAGAAATGCAGAAAAGGAACTGCCAATATACCCTCTACACCCTACCTCAACTGGCTGACACAAAACTCGCCAACCCTTCTCCCGGCACTCTGCCTCCAGCTCACTGTACTTTCCTCTCTTCTTCTCGTGCACCTCCTCCATGTTCTCTTCCCACGGTACAGACAATTCCCTAAGATGACCTGTCTTGTTGCACCTGACCAAATGACAATGTCAGGCCGCAACCTTGTCACACAGATCTCCTCTGGGAATACAAATTGTGGCTTTAGGTCTGCCACCACCTCCCAAACACAAGCATCTGACAGCCCTCTTGCTTTCCACCTCCTCCTCTTTCCACCTCTTACCACTTGGCCCTCTTTGACAAACCACACCTCTCCCCCATCAGTCTCCTTCTCCATTCTTCTCTCTCTCGACCTCAGCATCTCTTGTTGCACCATCTGCACCACCACCGCCAGCACCTGATCATGTCACCACCTGTATTGTCCTGCTGCCAATGCTACTGAACATGCACTCAGTGCATGCGCTGCACCGTTCCCATACCTCCACACAAATAACATCTCTCCTCCTGCAACAACCCCCACAATCTCAGGTTTACTGGTGATGGAAGCACCTCATACGTTTCCCACAACAGGAAATTCAACAATATTGGCACCATCCTCCAAATCTCTTGCCACTTCAACATCCTCACCCGCACACCTTCCCACCTAGTCCAAGCACCTTGCTGTGCCTGACCGACTGCTTTCACATATCTCCCCTCCTCTTCCTTTCTTCTCACCTCCCTCTCAACCATCTTCCTCCTCTCTTTCACACATGCCTTTCCCCATCGCTCATGCTTCATCCACCCCAAGCCATGCTTCCCGTGCTGTACCATCCCCATGACCTCCTCCTGCTGCAACCGCTCCTCCATCTCGTCCACCTCTGCTCTTGCATTCCACTTCCGACTTCCCTTCTTCTCTGGGAGAGCATTCTTTACCACTGCATCACTTGAATCCGACAACATCATGAACTCCCGCACCCTCACCACCTTAAACTCCTCGGTTAATGATGTCAAGGGAAACTGGAGTTTTCCACCCTGACCATAAAAGGCAATGTTCGTCAAACCATACAGTCACGTGAAAAAGTAAGTACACCCCATGTAAAGTTTTGACTTTTTCAACATATTTTAACATAGCTATTTGATCTTCATTTCAACAATATTGATAGATAAAGGTGATATAATATAACAAATATCATAAAACATTTACATTTTGTTGTCCATTGTATAATTTAAATAAACATAAATGCAAATTTCGCATCTGGAAAAAGTAAGTACACCCTTGGCTCTAATAGGTGGTATTGCCCCCTTTGGCAGAAACAACCTCAAGTAGGCGTTTCTTATAACTGTCTACCAGTCTCTGACATCGACTGGGAGAATTTTTTGCCCACTCCTCCATGCAGAATTCTTTCAGCTGTGCGATGCTTGAGGGGTTTCTTGCATGCACAGCTCGTTTCAAATCCCCCCACAACATCTCGATGGGATTTAGATCCGGCCTTTGACTTGGCCATTCCAGAACCCTCCATTTCTTTCTTTTCAGCCATTCCTTGGTGGATTTACTGGTATGTTTAGGGTCATTGTCATGTTGCAAGGTCCACCTTCGGTTGAGCTTCAACTTTCCGACAGATGGCCTCACATTAACCCTCAAGCACCCTTTGGTACAATGAAGAATTCATCGTGGATTCTATGATGGTGAGCTGCCCAGGCCCTGATGCAGCAAAGCTGCCCCAAACCATAATATTTCCACCACCATGCTTTACAGTTGGTAACAGGTTCTTGTGGTCAAATGCTGTCTTTGGTTTTCGCCAAACATGTCTTCTGGTACTGTGGCCAAATAGCTCTACCTTTGACTCATCTGTCCAGAGCACATTGTTCCAGAAGTGCTGGTCTTTGCCTAGGTGTTCATTGGCAAACTTTAGTCTTGCCTTGATGTTCTTTCTGGACAGCAAAGGTTTCCTCCTGGCACACCTCCCATGTAGATCAAATTTGTGCAGCCTCTTTCTAATAGTAGACTCGTGCACTTTGACATCAACAGTGGCAAGAGCTACCTGTAGGTCCCGTGATGACATTCTGGGGTTCTTCGAGACTTCTTTCAGCATCTTGCGGTCTGCTCTCGGGCTGAACTTGCTGGGGCGGCCTGGCATGAACAAGTTGGCAGTTCTTTGGAATCTTCTCCACTTGTAGATGATCTTCCGGACAGTCGAATGATTGATTTCAAATTGTTTGGAGATCTTTTTAAATCCCTTCCCAGACTCGTAGGCATCTATAACCTTCTTTCTGAAGGCTTCAGATAGCTCTTTTGATCTACGCATGGTGACGCCGGACACTTCAACAACAAAGAGCAAACCAAACGAAATGTCTGAGGTTTAAATAAGACAGGTTCCTCCAAGATCATCTCTAACGATGTTCTAATCATTTGCACCTGAGCTGGTGCACCTGATTCTAATTTTCGTATTTGAAGTAGTGATAAATGTAGGGGTGTACTTACTTTTTCCACATGCGAAATTTGCATTTATGTTTATTTAAATTATACAATGGATTACAAAATGTAAATGTTTCATGATATTTGTTATATTATATCACCTTTATCTATCAATATTGTTGAAATGAAGATCAAATAGCTGTATGTTGAAATACGTTGAAAAAGTCAGAACTTTACATGGGGTGTACTTACTTTTTCACATGACTATATATATACACTTGGCATTTAATATGGAATTTATTTTTTTCTTGACTTGTGTTTACTTTCTTAACTCAGTGTATCAATCTGGTGAGTTTCTTTTACACTTTGGTGATTTATTTGTTAAAAGAACCATGTCACTGATTGTCTGTCGCAGCAAGAAGTCAACAACAAGATCATATCACAGGTGGCGTGGCAAAATGTACGGACAGGTGCATTTAATGATTGGCTTCACAGTCGGGTATACAAGGGTTGTTGCGTTCTGTATTAGTGGAAAACAACTGCTGCACGTCTCCAAAACTTATTGCCTCTTCCTCTGGAGATGGTCCGTCAACTCGACAATGCTGTTTGTCATGGAGTGGTGGCTTTACGAAATTACGGCATGAAACGGCGTGCTATTGCTCGGTAGTATGGCATCACTCAAGGTCAGGTGTCAAAGATCCTGAAAAGAAATGCTCAGTGGGGTGTCCCTACTCCAATACCGAGGTCAGGACGTCCCCGCAGAACCACAAGGAGGGATGATCGCCAGCTGCACCGGTTAGTCCCCAATGGCCATACCAAGTCAGCTAATCGGCTTAGGGCTGAGTGGCAGCAACTGACAAATGTGCCTGTATCCAGAAGGCTAGTCAACCAACGACTGGTTCAAGCAGGCTATCGTGCCAGGCGTGCCCTGAGAAAGCCACGCCTGACCAGACAACACCGCCAGCGCCGATTGCAGTGGGCCAGAGAGCACGGTCAATGGCAGCCAGGACACTGGAATCACGTGATCTTCAGTGACGAGTCTAGATTTCTGGTCTATCGTCAAGATGGCCGCGTCCGAGTGCGCAGACAAGTGCATGAAGCCGACAACAAAGATTGTATAGTGCCAAGAGTCCAAGCTGGAGGTGGTGGGGTGACCGTTTGGGCAGCTTTTCATGCAGGGGGCAAAACTCACCTGGTTGTTCTGAATGGAAACCTGAACCAGTTCAAGTACAGGGCCATTCTGGAAGAAACATTGCTTCCATTTACTCGTGCAGCCTTTCGAGGAAACTTTGTCTTCCAAGATGACAATGCACGGCCTCATCGTGCTCGCATGATCCAACACTTTCTTGCTGACCGTGGTGTAGAGCATATGGAGTGGCCTGCCATGTCCCTGGATATGAATCCAATAGAGAACTTGTGGGCAGCATTAACGCGTCAAATCGACCACTAGGACCAGCAGCCGACCTCTGTGCGTGAATTGCAGCAGGCTATTGTCACTGCATGGCAAGCGATTCCTGTCCAAACCTTGGCAAATCTCGTGAAAAGCATGCCTCAACGTGTACGTGCTCTCCTGAATGCTCGTGGGGGTTACACGAAGTACTGAACTGTAATTTTACTGTCCGTAATCCCAGTCGTAATTTAACTTTTGTTTTTTGTTAAAAAATAATTTGGCTAATGTGCAAAATAAAGAGATACTTCTGGAAAACGTACAGAAGTTTAACACAGTAATGTCCATGAATTGAGTTCGATATCAGTTTACATCACTTTCAAGGATCAATTTATTTGTTTCGAAATGTCAAATGTGGTTTTTGTTTCTTTTAAAGGTCACATTAACAAAATCTAGAATAATTTCAACATAATTCCAATTAACTTTTGGTTCTAAGACATCTTGAAAAGTAAGTTCACCCCCACAAAAAAAATATTCCATATTAAATGCCAAGTCTGTATATATACATATATATATATATATACATATATATATACATATATATATATATATATGTATACACACACACACACACACACACACACACACACACACACACACACACACACACACGAGTATATATGATCAGAGATGCCCCCCAAGCCTTTGGGTCAATCAGCTGAATTGGAGAATATACACGAGATCTCGTGACTTGCAACCCTGTGAAGTTAAGGAAAAACGTGTCTGTAATAAATAAATTAGTTGTGCTTGTGATAAATTAGTTGCCTATATTTAATGTCATGAAATATGGTGGGAAAAAAACAGTGAAGAAAACACAAAATACAGTGGAATATTTTGATGACTTTGATAACTATATATTTCAAGTAGTAAAATTTTGGGTTGACAAAATAAACCTTGAAACGCCTTCATCATCCCACATGCCAAGCACAAAAGTGGACTTAAGCAATAGGTTCATTCTATCTCTCTACCAGTGTAGCAAATAAAACCCAAGTGCGGGTGTTAAAATTGTGATAGAATCATGAAATTAATCATGAGTCTTTTTTTTGTTTGTTTTCATTTTTTTTTTAACATTTTTAATCCCATTGGAGATTTAAAAAATAAAATATGGCTGCCAATTTCAAGATGGTGGCCATCTGAATCACCAAATCAAGTGATGAGGTATTAAGAATTCAAATTTTATTTGCAAATTATGTTATTAATTGAGATTTGTCATGCATTTGCCTCAAAGGTTACATATTCCAATTTAAGACTCTATCCCCAATATTGGGAGGCCTTCCCCTAATAATGGAATGTACCCTCTTGCCCTTGTTTAGAGTCTCTTTTTGTATAAATGCAAGATCTATTAGATGTTAAATACACATTCCTCAAAACGAGGGTCACCTTTATGAAAATGAAGTAAAAGTGAGAAAAACGGCAGAAATAGAAAGGAGGCGAAAGCATGTTTTTAGGGCCATTCATCTTCATGGTGCATACACAACTGTTGTTTAGTTATCATAAGAAGGTACTTAACACATAGCTGTATTACCTAGTAAACGGTATTATACATCACCTTCAGAAAATATTTCCAGCCATTGACTTTTTTCACATTTTATTGTGTTACAGCCTGAAAATGGATTAAATTGAGATTTTTTTGGTCACTGATCTACACATACTACCCCATAATGTCAAAGTGGAAATTTGTTTTTAGAAATCTTTACAAATTAATTTAAAATTATATATTAAAATATCTAATTTACATAAATACTCAACCCCCTAAGTAAATACTTACTTGAAGCACCTTTGGCAGCGAATACAGCTTGGAGTCTTCTTGGGTATGTCCGTATCAGCTTTGCACATCTGGATTTGGGGAGTTTCTCCCATTCTTCCTTGCAGATTTGCTCAAGTTCCGTCAAGTCAGATGGGGAGTGTCAATGAACAGCAATCTTCAAACCTTTGCACACATTCTCAATGGGATTCATGTCTGGGTTTTGGCTGGGCCTCTCAATAACTTTCATGTTCATCTCAAGAACTGAAGCCATTCCAGTGTTGCTTTGGCTGTATGCTTGGGATTCATTGTCTTGTTGGAACATAAATCTTCGCCGCAGTCTGAGGTCTTTTGCACTTTGAAGTAGGTTCTCCTCAAGGATTTGCCTGTATTTGGCTCCATTCATTGTTCCCTCTTGCCTTAAAAGTCTCCTAGTCCCTGCCACTGAAAAGCATCCCCATAGCATAAGGCTGCCACTACCATGATTCACGGTAGGGATGGTGTTAGCTGGGTGATGAGCTGCGTTTGGTTTCTGCCAAACTTAGCGCTTTGCATTCAGGCTAAAGAGTTCTATATTCGTCTCATCAGACCATATAATCTTTTGCCTCAAGCTCTCAGTCTTTCACGTGCCTTTTTGGAAACTCCAGGCATGCTGTTATATGCCTTTTTCTCAGGATTGGCTTCTTTCTGGCCTCTCTCACACAAAGTGTAGATTTGTGAAGGGCTGCAGAGACTGTTGTCCTACCAGCAGGTTCTCCCATTTCAGCCAAGAAACTCTGTAGTTCTATCAGAGTGGTCATTGGGTTCTTGGTCACCTCCCTCACCAAGGTCCTTCTTGCTCAGTTGGTCAGTTTGGTCAGACGGCCAGCTCTATGAAGAGTCTGAGTAGTTCCATATTCTTTCCATTTCCTAATGATGGAGCTCACTGTGCTCTTGGGAACTTTCAACACTCCAGAAATGGTTTTGTCCCCTTCCATTCTCTATAGCCTGGTGTTGGCTTAGTGCCTTAGCGGTTAGGGTGCAGGCTTGGGATCCTAGGATCCTGAGTTTGAATCCCTGTCGATTGCTGAATTAACGCCAGGGGGCCTGTCATCCTTCCGAGGTTGGCAAATTGAGTACCAGCTTGCTGGGATGAATGATCCCAGTGTGTACCCCGATAGGTACACCGTATCCCTGCGTATAAGAGGCGACTAAGGTTTGGCGTCAAGAAGGGCATCCGGCGATAAAAACATTGCCTCAAACAGGGAACCATGATTGTAATGGGGCCTGCAAGGCCACTCCCCGCTCTAGTGGGGAAAAATTGCCTTAAAACGATCATTCGTTCATTCATTCATTCAGTGTAGCATTCTCTGAGAAAAGTGTGATACAAAATGTGGCGAAATAATAACAATAATAACACTAATAATTATAATAATAACCCCAGCAAGAACCATAGGTTTCCAGCCACACTGACTTGTAACTATTTATTTAATCTTTCCATTTATTTTCATATTTTTGTGGGGTCGTCTGGAGAAGGTTATTGGCCCGTGTGTTTTATGAACTGGCTGGCCAGGCCGAGCATTTGACTGGAGGTATCAGGAATTTGGATTATGACCAGGGTGCCAGCAATAACTTGCTTGCTCTTTATGAAAGACACCAATAGGTCTTTAACATCCACCAACTTATGCAGACGCATGGGACACAGCTTAATGTCCATCTGAAGGACAGCACATTTTGTAATGCAAAGTCTATGAAACACTAATCCGACGGTGTATAATTGGTCTGGAATCGAAAAACTCAATGTTAAGTGTGCCACCTCTGCACTGTCCTGTTGGACACATTTTAGCTTGTAAGCCTAACAACAATGATATTGACTTGTAACTAGAATCATGGATATTTATGAGGGAATGCAGACGTCTCCCATAATTTGCACTCTTCATCAAGAAATAAGACAAAACAGGGTACAACAAAGCAGGGTACAACAAAGCAGGGTACAACAAAGCAGGGTACAACAAAGCAGGGTACAACAAAGCAGGGTACAACAAAACAGGGTACAACAAAGCAGGGTACAACAAAGCAGGGTACAACAAAGCAGGGTACAACAAAGCAGGGTACAACAAAGCAGGGTACAACAAAACAGGGTACAACAAAGCAGGGTACAACAAAGCAGGGTACAACAAAACAGGGTGCAAGATCTGTGTTCTTGCAGCGATAAATTTTCATTCCTATGTTGACAGATGTTTTACCTTTGTTTTACCCATGTAAAATCAAAAATGCCCTCTTGAAAACTTTGTGAGAACCGAAAAAAATGCATGAAAACAAATATTACAAAATTGTTGGCCAAAAAAGCCATATCGCTGAGTGGCCACATAAAACAGGTGGGCAGTAATTAACCCATAAAGTGCTGGATTTACTAGTTAGTAGGCCAGAAATGCTTTTTGCATCGGCTTTTCTCCACCAATTATAAGCAAGCTTTTATAAGTATTATACATTGTAAGAAATGGAGAAGATTGTCATGGGGACCGCAAGGCTAACGCCCGCTCTTGCAGGGAAAATGGCCTTAAAATGCATGTTTATACATTGTAAGAAAGGTCATGATTCGTTCTTTGGGTTGACGCCAGTTTAAACTCATTTGCATACACGTCTTGGCCACGATCGTGGCCCAACGCGCCTTATGGGTTAAGGTTCTTCAACATGACAATATTTTGTTCCATGCAAATATGAATGCCAAGCATTTTGGACAATGTCAACATGATTACTTATGTCAATGTGATATTTCAGTTTTTTTCTTTTCATAAATTTGCAAAACTTTCTAAAATCCTGTTTTCTCTTTGTCATTCTGGGGTATTGAGTGTAGATTGATGAGGGGAAAAATGAATTTAAACGATTTCAGCATAAGGCTGCAACATAACAAAATGTGAAAAAAGTGAAGGGGTCTGATTACTTTCTGAATGCACTGTATGTATGTCCCTCACAAACGTCCACCATCACCAGAGCTGAGAATCTGGTCACATGACAGGGGGACAGCAGATCGTCCACTCAGCAGATCCAAGCCCGGCTATGCTGTTGTTGGACTATCGGTCTTGTTTTTAGCATTTCACCTTGACCTACATCCTAAGGAAATATTACTGAATATTATTGACCTAAATTGACTTTTAAGCAGTGAAGCCGCTTCAATATTTGGTTATGTCCTTCCTTCCATCCATCCATCAAAAATGAAGAAGAAGAACCTTTCTAATCGCCATGATTAATTAGAAAGGATTCTAAAGGGTAATTCTAAAGGATCAGAAGGGTAATTGTAAAGGTTCTAAAGTGTAATTCTAGAGGGTTCGAAAGGGTAATTCTAAAGAATCTGAAGGGTAATTCTAAAGGATCAGAAGGGTAATTGTAAAGGTTCTAAAGTGTAATTCTAGAGGGTTCGAAAGGGTAATTCTAAAGAATCTGAAGGGTAATTCTAAAGGTTCTAAAAGGTCATTCCAAAGGGTTTTGTTCGTTTCTAGGCTTTGCCTATTTCATATTAAAAATGCCAAGCTGAACCATTTCCTTTGGACACGGGTGCTATTTATTAATTTTTTTCAAAATAAAACTGGGTGTATTTGTCCATCAAGACTGCCACAATTAGAGAGAATTAGTTCAGAAATGATGGAAGAGCATGCGATTGTAATTTGTTGGAAAGAAGAAAAACATTATAATCTCACGTTGGTTGTAATCCCCATTTACGGGTTTCAGAAGGTGGAACAGTCTTCTCAGGACTCGGAAGTATCCACCTCCATTTCGACAAAGGGGTCACATTCACATTTCAAGGATCAGGTTGTGAAGTTTTGTTGTTGTCATATTTTTGGTCAGAGGTTTATTTTAGGAGAGACATCATAATAGTAATAATAGTAATAATAATAATAATAATAATAATCCCACAAATAACAATAGGCTTCCAGGCAATCCTGGCTTGGAAGCCGAATAATAATTATAGGATGAAGTGAGACTTAAATGAAACATAAATATCATTTGGAGAACATCCAGAAGTGATAATTATATAAATAACCTATGGCATGAAAAGCTGCTTAAAATGAGAATAAATAAAGATTATAATATATTCATGTCTGCTTTTGTGCCTTGTAATGACTTCATTTGAACCATAAAACAACACTTCCTCCCAGCGGTTTCACCTCTCGAAGAATTCATGCCAATATTTTATGGTGACCAATTTATTACGAAGATAATTAAGTACCTGTTCAAAATGCTAGTGTTATCATTGTGTGTTGCAAATGTGTTGCATTCATAACTTCGATGAAAATCGATTGAATCTTGAACATCTTGTTCTGTATTTGTCATTTGACTGTAATGCGACACTTGTAATTGTTGTAGACAAATTTTGCTGTCATTAATATCTGATACCTCTTGCTCTTCAGTGTCAAACCGTTCGCTCAGCCCGCATATCCAATCCAAGCAGGAGTACCATCACACATAGCAGGTGAATGAGCCTGAACAATATATTGTTCCTCTTGGAAGTTTATATTTTTGCATCATTTTTTGTTTTACCTGCTAAGGCTTTAGTTTAAAAGCAACATGGTTTGAAGCCGATAACCTCATGCACTTTGTTTTAAAACAGGTTAGTTGTATAGTTACCATCTCCTTCTGAGTGGCTCACTCATAAATAGCAAAGTAACAATTATACAAACTGTGATTTTGGTGGTGGCATAGTGGTGAAAATGTTGCATTTCAACCAGCCTAGCTGGTGTAATTGGGATGTCGGTGGTTCAAATCTCGGCTGAGTCAAACCAAAGACTTAAAAAATGATATGTGCTGCTTTCTTGTTTGACACTCAGCCTTGAAAAAGGACAGGGCACGAACAAACAGCCATAGGTTGGTAATAATAGCGCAGGCTTTGATGGACCTAATGGCCTCCTCTTGCATCAAAGTTCCTTGTAAGGGAAGTCATGTCATATTATAATATTCTAGTTATGGTCGTTCAAAATCTGGATGAAGGCAGTAATATCAAATATTTGCCTTATAAGCTTCTGGAACCCCAGATTATCTCAAGGCAATTGCTATGTTTCCAATCAGAAATCAAGAAAAAAATATTTCAGCGAGGGAATAATGTGCCTTACCTGACTGGTTGGTGCACGTCTGTGCATTCCGATTGATTGTGAAATGCCTCTGGGAAACTTGGAAGGAGCATGAAAATTCTACATACAGTATAAAAGTCAATGTGACCCATATCTCCTTAAATACAAGAAAAAACAAGAAAAAGAGCAATCAGAGATTGCAAACCCTCGCCAGGATGTATTTTCAGTGTTTAAAAAAAAAGACTTTTGTGTTAAAACAAATATGGCGGCCGAACCGCGTGACCGATGACGTCATCATTTTTTTTTCTAAACTAATTTATTCTTAGATTATGCTCAAGAAATGTAATCTTGATCGGATGAAGTTTTATACTTGTTGACTTTTTATACTTGTTTTATACTTTTATACTTATGACATAATCATTAACATATTTTATTCCCCATGGAGAGTTCTTTACAACGAGCCATGTCTCAATTTTTTCTATTCAGCCCTTTCGGAGATATAGAGGTGCAACGTTTTTCGGTTTTTCCAAGATGGCGGCCGAACCACGTGACCGATGACGTAATCATTATTTTTTTTTCTCCACTAGTTTATGCCGACATGGCGCTCAAGAAATTGCATCTTGATTGGATGAAGTTTTGTACTTGTGGAATTATGACGTCATAATGGAGGCACCTATGACATCATAATTAACATCTTTTATTCGCCATGGAGAGTTCTTTACAATGAGCCATGTCTCAATTTTTTCTATTCAGTGCTTTTGGAGATATGGAGGTGCAAAGTTTTTCGGTTTTTCCAAGATGGCGGCCGAACCACGTGACCTATGACGTCATAATTATCATAAAATTATACAGGTGGAGTTGCACCTATGGTGAAAATTTCCTGTCAATTGGACCAACGGTTGCAGAGAAAATCATATTTATTCTGTGCGGACAGACAGACAGACAGACAAACAGACAGACTCAAATCCAATACCCTCTCCTCTGGCGAGAGTAACCAGAAAGCATCTCAAAATGCATAGCCAGTCCACATCTCCTTTGTACTCGAACTAAACTTGAATAAAGCAACATCTAATCTTTTTAAATGTAGGTTTTATTAACTAGTGTTCGCCATATTATCATGCTAAAGGTTTGTTGACAAACGCTCAAATGATAAAAATGATATGGCTTCGTCAGACACATTGAGTCTCAAATGATAAATATACAAGACGTCATGCGGAGCACGATACTTGCAAAATACGCCCCTCCTCCCCGCCCCCCCTCCCCCAAAATTCCATTGATACAGCAAATTGTCCATTTCAACAAGATTAAAATTGCCAATGTTGATCAAAGCTCGGGTCAATAGGAAGAAAATTTACGATTTTTCAGATGAAAATGATGATTTTGGAAGGTTGACCTTCAGTTGACCTTTGACCTTTTGACCTAAATATAGTATGTTTCCCAATTTAGTGACTCGATATGCAAATGCTGTTCAATTTTCAAGTCAATCGGTTGAGAATTGACCGCTTTTTAGATGAAAATTGATGATTTTTAAAATTTGACCTTAAGTTGACCTTTGTCCTTTTGACCTCAAAAATAGTTAATTTCCCAATTTAGTGACTCGATATACAAATGCTATTCAATTTTCAAGTCAATCGGATTTAAAATGGCGATTTTAGAAATTTGACCTCCAGATGACCTTTGACCTTTGACCCCAAAAACAATAGGCTTCTCAATTGGGACGACCTATACAACTTGGTGAAGTTTCGTGACGATCGGTGTAGAATTGTGACCTGTAGGCCGGTGACAAACAGACAGACAGACAGAACCACAAACGCAACCGACCAATATACTTGAAAAATCTTCGATTTTGCAAGTAGTAAACACAGAAGAGATTACAAACCCTGCTGTACATGGCGCTGTGGACGGGCTGATAATCCCGATTTGTACTTACTGTGACTTTGCCCTTTCACATTTTGACCCAATTATTAATTCGTCTTCTCCATATTCTCATCATAAGGGTTAGTTGAAAATTTGATGACAGAAGCTCAAATGGTAAAAACGTTATGGCCTGATACAGAGTGTTTCCACTGATTGATTTCCAGAGTTATTTCCTCAACCTCCACTGACATCGTTTCGACGTAGTCGTACACTTAAACAAATGAATTATTCACAAACATGTATAAGAAGGAAACAAAGTCCTCAGTTCTAGCACCAGACAAAAGTTCCCCATCACCTCCTATATGGACTGTAAACCTACAGAGGTCATATACCTAATCACTTGTCAAAAATGTACCAAACAATATGGTGGAAAAACTCACACTGTACACACGCGTTAATAACACACGGTCAGAGATCAGTAACTTTCACACCAATCATGGCAAATCTCTGCCTTACATTGTACATTTTAATCAACCAGATCACTCAATAGACAACATTCAAATCTCTGCCATCGAATCAATTGCAAATCGATCACACACCACAACTTTGAGAGGTGTCTTTTTGTGGATACACAAACTCCGGACAAGGTTCCCTCATGGCATAATTTTTGATGATTAACGGTTGTTTCAACTCATTCATTCCACCTCAACTCATTCACCGTAATTTAATCACTACATTTTCTCATAAAACATTCCTTTTACCTTTACAAATGTCATTAACAAATGTAGGCAGTGTATGTATATCAATATAAACAGTACATGAATATGTGCATGTATGTGTTTATATATGTAGGCATGGACAGCATCAACTGTAAACTTACTCTCTTTGAACTTGACGAAGGTGAGCAGCCGTTAACGGATATCTCTACTTTTTGTATGTATTTTATTTATGTATCAATATCGTACCAGTGTCTTATATGCATATACAGTCACGTGAAAAAGTAAGTACACCCCATGTAAAGTTTCGACTTTTTCAACATATTTCAACATACAGCTATTTGATCTTCATTTCAACAATATTGATAGATAAAGGTGATATAATATAACAAATATCATGAAACATTTACATTTTGTAGTCCATTGTATAATTTAAATAAACATAAATGCAAATTTCGCATGTGGAAAAAGTAAGTACACCCTTGCCTCTAATAGGTGGTATTGCCCCCTTTGGCAGAAACAACCTCAAGTAGGCGTTTCTTATAACTATCTACCAGTCTCTGACATCGACTGGGAGAAATTTTTGCCCACTCCTCCATGCAGAATTCTTTCAGCTGTGCGATGTTTGAGGGGTTTCTTGCATGCACAGCTCGTTTCAAATCCCCCCACAACATCTCGATGGGATTTAGATCCGGGCTTTGACTTGGCCATTCCAGAACCCTCCATTTCTTTCTTTTCAGCCATTCCTTGGTGGATTTACTGGTACTAGGGCGTGCCCGCACGTACGTGCTTGCCCGTACGTGCGTGCAAAAAAACATGCGTGCAAACAACAACAACAAAAAAAAACTTTGAAACCACGTGGCAGTAACGACCACAGAACCCCCCCCTCTATTTACATGAAATGGTTTGGTCCATTGGCAACTTTGAAACCACGTGGCAGTAACGACCACAGAACCCCCCCCCCCCCTCTATTTACATGAAATGGTTTGGTCCATTCGCAAAGCCAAAGCGAACGGCTTGCGAGTACGGTGACCATACCTTGGGAACCACTTGTCCGATTAATTTCAAACCTTGAAAAGGCACATCCTCGGGTCCCCAGCAATATACCTGGCAAGTTTCAAGTATATCGGACCGGTAGTTGTCGAGAAACAGCGGTCACAGACAAACACACACACACACACACAGACACACACACATACACACAGAGATTACTGGAATTATAGATAGATGTTTAGGGTCATTGTCATGTTGCAAGGTCCACCCTCGGTTGAGCTTCAACTTTCCGACAGATGGCCTCACATTATCCTCAAGCACCCTCTGGTACAATGAAGAATTCATAGTGGATTATATGATGGTGAGCTGCCCAGGCCCTGATGCAGCAAAGCGCCCCAAACCATAATATTTCCACCACCATGCTTTACAGTTGGTATCAGGTTCTTGTGGTCAAATGCTAGCTTTGGTTTTCGCCAAACATGTCTTCTGGTACTGTGACCAAATAGCTCTACCTTTGACTCATCTGTCCAGATCACATTGTTCCAGAAGTGCTGGTCTTTGCCGAGGTGTTCATTGGCAAACTTTAGTCTTGCCCTGATGTTCTTTCTGGACAGCAAAGCTTTCCTCCTGGCACACCTCCGATGTAGATCAAATTTGTGCAGCCTCTTTCTAATGGTAGACTTGTGCACTTTGACATCAACATTCTGGGGTTCTTAGAGACTTCTTTCAGCATCTTGCGGTTTGCTCTCTGGCTGAACTTGCTGGGGCGGCCTGGCCTGAACAAGTTGGCAGTTGTTTGGAATCTTCTCCACTTGTAGATGATCTTCCGGACAGTCGAATGATTGATTTCAAATTGTTTGGAGATCTTTTTAAATCCCTTCCCAGACTCGTAGGCATCTATAACCTTCTTTCTGAAGGCCACAGAGAGCTCTTTTGATCTAGGCATGGTGACGCCGCACACTTCAACAACAAAGAGCAAACCAAACTAAATGTCTGAGGTTTAAATAAGACAGGTTCCTCCCAGATCCTCGCTAACAATGTTCTAATCATTTGCACCTGAGCTGGTGCACCTGATTCTAATTTTAGGTATTTGAAGTAGTGATAAATGTAGGGGTGTACTTACTTTTGCCACATGCAAAATTTGCATTTATGTTTATTTAAATTATACAATGGACTACAAAATGTAAATGTTTCATGATATTTGTTATATTATATCACCTTTTCTCTATCAATATTGTTGAAATGAAGATCAAATAGCTGTATGTTGAAATATATTGAAAAAGTCAAAAATTTACATGGGGTGTACTTACTTTTTCACGTGCCTGGACCTACTGTTCTTGTAGACTGAGACAGACGAAGACCTATTTGGCTGAACGCTTGTTGAAAATAAAAGACCATCCTGAAGCTACGTCCGCCATTTATTTAATTTCTTCCGATTATATATTTTAGGCAAATGAGGCATCCTGCTCGTATTTTTTTTTTTTTTTTTTTTTTTTTGTATACAAGATCGAGGCTCGTGAAAGAGCGAACATTAATCACACAGAAAGACAAACCGACACATAAAACATATAACATAGGGAGCGGTAGACAAGATGGGGAGAGAGGGGGAAGGACACAAACACAACATTTGAGAGCAGGGACCGAGAGACATGGAGACATCGAGAGATCTGAGAGAGGGCGAGGGCTTTGGGGGGGGGGGGGGGCGTGGGAAGGGGGCAGTGGGAGAGGTATAAAACATATGGACACTGCCAGGACTTCCAGGAAAGAAGTTGGAATTTCAAACAAGGTGGATCTGGGGTGAATTAGCGGGGGTAGAAAAGATCAAGGTTTTGGATGGGGGAAGATAAGAGATGGTGGTGAACAGCTGTTTTAAAGACCTGGAGGGAGGAGTGGGATTGAAGGGAGTGAGGGAGTTTGTTCCAGAGGCGGGAGAAAAGAGGAATGAAAGAGTGAAGGTGAGCGGAGAGCCGAGATTTCGGCAGTTTAACCATCAGAGGGTTGCTGGCAGATCTTGTGCGACCTGTAGTATTGTGGAGTTTCTGCTATTTCTCACAGTTTTGTATGTATACGAGTATATATATATAATATATATATATACACACATAACATACAGTATATATACAGCATATAGATACACGATCTATATTATAAAACACGAGTGTCCGTCCGTCCGTCAGTCCGTCCCCAAACTACTCCCTCAGCTTTTGGGGCTGGCCCCGCCAAACCTCCTGTGGAACCGTTTTGGGGTCCCTGCGGATGTTGTAAGGTAGGTAGGAGGTTTCATAAATTCCTCAATAAAATTATGATTTTGAAATTAGCTCGATACAAACCTGCCACAAATCCGGAAGTGGACAGATGACGGAAATGAGCTGGTTTGATAATATCTCAATACAATCGTCATTTAAAACAGTATTTTGTTAAAGTATTAATTTATGATTGGACTGACATTTGGAATTGAGTGAATACAATTACGATTTTGAATTCGTAATTGTATTCACCCAACCGTACGGAATGACCCCACATCCGGATTAAAATATTTGTTTATGTCATGAATGTTGGTAAAAGTTTATTTTTTATATTAATGCTATTTAATTTGTGATTGGAGTTATGCTGTTTGGAATGATAATGGAGATATTGAGTTCAAGTGAAGACAAAATGCCCATATACTCGACTCTTCAAATTTCTCGATTCCATCAAACCCATGGCTCTCTTCCCAAGCCGAGAGTCCACAAATCACAACAGAATATCTGTGGAAGATAATTCTCACACCATCATGTACCACAGATGCTCCAATGGTTGTCCGGTGGGCTATACTCCATCCCTGTCCATGCGGTTCGACCCACATCCATAGACCAGCACAGCATGGCAGGTCACCACATGCTGGCTGTCCCAGAGTCGCAGGGAGAGGCTGCCAGGCCGCATGCCCGGGCAGTCCCCACATCAGTCCCATGTTGGCCATCCGGGATGCCGCCACAAAAGCGTGGCCCACAACACCTCCTCCTAGTGGTCCTCATCATACACCATACCAGGTACCTGTGAGAAACCACCTTGGACCCCCGGAGGTCTTAACCCCCACCAGGGTCCGGTGACCCTGCCGGCCCGAGACACATGCTCGGATGGCGCCCTGATGGACAAGGGACGCCACACTCCACCAGACCCACCGTGCGGCCCAGGCCATACCACGACACCCATGGTCAGACCTCATGTCCAAATCCTCCCCCCCCCCCCCCCCCCCCCAGCTGACTGGCATAAACCAATTTCCAAGTGGGCAACTTTTACACGAGGCCAAACCCAAAGACCTCTCCTGGTCCAAATTCCGCAGCCTAGGGACCAATTCCCTCCAAGGCTGTGCCAAACTATACTCCCATTAAATTTAAATTTCATTTTGAAAATTCTGGCCTCGTGTGCCCAATAACCGCAGCTGCAGGTAACAACCCCGTCCTCGGGTTCTTCTGCCCCTCCCTGCAGCTGCTCCAAATTAATTATGGGAACCATTTCTTCCGAGGCACTATCTCCCGACTCTTCCATGTCCGATTCCAGCTCGGAGCCAAAACACCCCCCAGCTGCGTATTTAATTTTGGAGCCTCTTGTACCCAAGAGGGTTTGGATTTCAAAATGCAGTTTGGATTCATGCCAGGAAGAGGAACGACAGACGCGCTTTTCATTGTGAGGCAGTTGCAGGAGAAGTACATGGAGAAGAGGAAGAAGTTGTTTCTTGGGTTTGTTGATCTGGAGAAAGCATTCGATAGGGTACCACACAAAGTATTGACATGGGCATTGAGGAAGTTAGGAGTGGAGGAATGGTTGATCAGAGTAGTGATGGCAATGTACAAAAGAGCGCGCACAGCTGTAAGGACGAAGGACGGGAACAGTGGTGAGTTTGAGGTGAAGGTGGGAGTGCATCAGGGGTCGGTACTAAGTCCACTACTATTTGTAGCTGTGATGGAGGTGCTGGCTCAGAACGTAAAGGAGGGTTTACCATGGGAGTTGTTGTATGCAGATGATCTGGTGTTGATTGCGGAAAGTATGGATTGACTGAAGGAAAAGATGAACATGTGGAAGGAATGTATGGAGACAAAAGGTCTGAAGGTGAATATCGGAAAGACGAACGTGATGGCAAGTGCTAAAGCATGTGGTGAGGTGGAAAGAACTGGGAAGTGGCCCTGTGCTGTGTGTAGGAAGGGTGTCGGAGTGAACTCCATTCAATGTACAATGTGCGCTGAGTGGGTTCATCAAAAATGTAGTGGTCTGAGAGGGTCATTAACCAGTGTGGCAGCTACATTCAAATGTAAGGTGTGCACAGAGGGAGCTGCAGATGGAGGAAATGTTGAGTTGGATCTTGGAGACGGCGTGAAGCTGGAAGGTGTGAAAACATTTTGCTACCTCGGAGACATGCTGAATGGAGAAGGTGGATCAGACTCGGCAACGGTTGCTCGAGTGAGATGTGCATGGAAGAAGTTTCGGGAACTGAGTGGCGTGCTGATGAGGGGAGTGTCGTTGAAGCTGAAGGGAAAGGTGTATGCTGCATGTGTGAGAAGTGTTATGATTTATGGGAGCGAGACATGGGTAATGAACGTAGAGCAGCAACGAAGGTTGGAAAGGGTGGAAATGCGAATGGTTCGACGGATGTGCGGAGTATCATTGAGAGAGAGGAAGACAAATGATGAATTGCGAAAGATGATGGGAATAGAGCCTGTGATTGATGCCGTGAAGAGGAACAGGTTGAGATGGTTTGGTCATGTGTTGAGGAAGGATGAAAGTGACTGGTTGAGAAGAGTGATGGACATGAATGTAGAAGGAAGCAGAGGGCGGGGAAGACCGAGAAAGACTTGGCTAAAGATGGTGGAAGAAGAAATGCGGGCAAGGGGGTTAACAAGGAGAGATGCAGAAAATAGGGCAAAATGGAGAAGATTGTCATGGGGCCCGCAAGGCTAACCCCCGCTCTAGCAGGGAAAATGGCCTTTAAAATGCATGTTGTTGTTGTTGTTGTACCCAAATGTGGTTTGTGGTGAGGGTCACCTTGGTCACCTTAACCTCAACCTGGGGATGTTCGATGGACCGACTCACCTCATGTCCCAGACTCTCTTGGACTCGAGCAGTCCCTTCCTCGATGGTACTGTCACAGGTGTCCAGCTGCTAAGTCAAATCATTAATCTTATCATCCCCAATATTGCGGCCCCAACAGGTCTTTATCTATACATACCCGGTCCGGTTCCGTTACACGGACCTCCAACATCTTTACCCCCTGTTGCTCTGCACAACCGCCCTGGTGCTGCACAAGTCCCAATTCCTCTCCCTGTTGGTGTATCGTGACATCCACACCAACCCGATAACCTTCCAGGTCTTTTCCAATCAAACATTCCCCATTTAAATTTAAGTTTCCCCCATTTACTTCTAAACACTCGCCATTTACCTCCAAACATGCTGTCTCCTGTGCCCCGAGTCTATCAAACTGGGTTGCACCCTCTTCCATTTTTTCTGTTAATTCCTCCAATTTCAAATCACATTCTAATGCCCATCCCTACTCCTGTGCCCCGACTGCACCAGGCTGGGTTTCACCCTCTGCAATTTTCAATGCAACCTCTTCCCCTACTACTTTGTCAATTCGTTCCCCCAGGTGTTGTGTTGTTCCCTCAATTTTTCCTTCCAATCATTCGTTCCTTACTTCCTACCATTCCATCAATTTTCCTTCCAATTGTTCCCTACGCTCATTCTGTGCATTAATTTTTTAACTCGGGTCATTTTTAAACAAACATTTCCCCTTCTGTGCCCCATTTTCATTCTTTCGTTCTCTTTGGGCTTTTATTTCTTCAGTCCCGGCATCCAATCTTTCACCACAGACCTTCAATTGAGCCCCCAATCGTTCACCCATTTCCCTCATGTCATCTCTCATTCCATTAAATTCCTTAATTTGTTCCATTATCATTTGTAACAAGACCTGGTCGGGTATCACGGCCGTTCCCATTGTTCCCGGCTCCCTGGTAGGGGAGGGGCGGGGGGCTAATGCTCAGGACAGAGGAGGTTTCAATCCTACCCTCATACCCCTCTATCCCCGGCCTGCTTCCATACTCCTCGGGATCCCCCACTCGCCCGGCCATCTCACTCGCTTCCGCCATACGTGGTGAGAAAGCAGTTCTCCCATGCACGTATTTTACCTCAGAAAAAATAGAAATCAATATTCTAAATTGTTCAAAAACGCGATGTTGCTCTTCGCTCACCAATTTACTACAGAACTTAGACACCCCGGTACGACGATTACCTCCCACTCTACGAGGGAAAGACAATCGTTCAAAATTTGGATTCCAAAAGCTGAGCGCAATTTCGCCCTCAGCGGGTGTCAAACTCACAACCCTCAAACACAAATGTCCGTCGAGTCCGAATCCCAAACTCCTGACACCAAATGCCACCGCTCCTCCAGAGCTACCCCCGACAAACGTAACTATATATACTAGGGCATGCCCGTACTATATATATGCCCGTACTATATATCTATCTAAAATTATATCCCCCCCCTCTATTTACATGAAATGGTTTGGTTCATTCGCAACGCCAAAGCGAACGGCGAACGGCTTGCGAGTACAGTGACAATCCCCCCCCCCTCTATTTACATGAATGGTTTGGTCCATTCGCAACGACCACAGAACCCCCCCCTCTATTTACATGCAATGGTTTGGTCCAAAGCGAACGGCTTCCGGAGTTTGGTAAAGCAATCGCCATCGCGTGCACAAACGCGCAGGAAAGCGAATGAATCGCAAATTCGTTTTTATTAGTTTTAAAACTTTATTAAAACATAGTTTAACGCCAACATAGTTTGCAAACGTGAAATAAATGAATACGCTCTCAAATGTGCCATCCGAGGCAGAGTGTGTCCTCCACGTTCGGCACACGCGATCGTTCGCTGCTCTCTGATTGGTTGAATCGTTTTTTGTACATAGCTCGGTAAGTAATTGTCCGATTAATATGAAACCTTGAAAAGGCACATCCTCGGGTCCCCAGCAATATACCTGGCAAGTTTCAAGTATATCGGACCGGTAGTTGTCGAGAAACAGCGGTCACAGACAAACAAACAAACGTACAGACAGACAGACAGAGATTACTGGAATTATAGATAGATAGATTATATATATATATATATATATATATATATATATATATATATATATATATATATATATGTATGTATATATATATATATATATATGTATATATATATATACAGTGATCCCTCGTTTATCGCGGGGGTTACGTTCCAGAACCCACCGCGATAGACGAAAATCCGCGAAGTAGCGACCATATTTTTATTTTATTATTTATATATATTTTAAAGCTTTATGACCCTCCCCACACTCTTATTAACCTTTCCCATACTCTTATAAACACTTCCTATACTCTTAAACACTTTTTACACTCTTAAACATACGTAATTTTAACAACATATAAAATTCTAATGGGTACTCACCATTGAAGATACCCATGGGTCCCCCAAGCAAGCACAGCATCAGAATCTCCTTGTTCCAGCCGGTGACGTCACGTGACCGCTAAAACGTGCCGCGCTTTGCGGGTATAATCAGCTACACCTGTTGATCACATGACCACCGAAGCACGCCACGCTTGAGAGG
>NW_027618825.1:0-2500 GCF_964187855.1 Myxine glutinosa | reverse complement strand
AATTTTCAACAAAAACAAAAGTTAAATTACGACTGGGATTACGGACAGTAAAATTACAGTTCAGTACTTCGTGTAACCCCCACGAGCATTCAGGAGAGCACGTACATGTTGAGGCATGCTGTTCACGAGATTTGCCAAGGTTTGGACAGGAATCACTTGCCATGCAGTTACAATAGCCTGCTGCAATTCACGCACAGAGGCAGGCTGCTGGTCCAAGTTGTCGATTTGACGCGTTAATTCTGCCCACAAGTTCTCTGTCGGATTCATATCTGGGGACATGGCAGGCCACTCCATATGCTCTACACCACAGTCAGCAAGAAAGTGTTGGATCATGCGAGCACGATGAGGCCGTGCATTGTCATCTTGGAAGACAAAGTTTCCTCTAAAGGCTGCATGAACAAATGGGAAGCAATGTTTCTTCCAGAATGGCCCTGTGCTTGAACTGGTTCAGGTTTCCATTCAGAACAACCAGGTCAGTTTTGCCCCCTGCATGAAAAGCATCCCAAACGGTCACCCCACCACCTCCAGCTTAGACTCTTGGCACTATACAATCTTCGTTGTCGTTCATGCATCTTGTCTGCGCACTCGGACGCGGCCATATTTACGATAGACCAGAAATCTGGACTTGTCACTGAAGATCACGTGATTCCAGTGTCCTGGCTGCCATTGACGGTGCTCTCTGGCCCCACCTGCAATCGCCGTTGGCTGTGTTGTCTGGTCAGATGTGGCTTTTCTCAGGGGACGCCTGGCACGATAGCCTGCTTGAACCAGTCGTTCGTTGACTAGCCTTCTGGATACAGGCACATTTGTCAGTTGCTGCCACTCAGCCCTAAGCCGATTAGCTGACTTGGTACGGCCATTGCGGACTAACCTGTGCAGCTGGAGATCATCCCTCCTTGTGGTTCTGCGGGGACGTCCTGACCTCGGTATTGGAGTAGGGACACCCCTCTGAGCATTTCGTTTCAGGATCTTTGACACCTGACCCTTGAGTGATGCCATACTGCCGAGCAATAGCATGCTGTTTCATGCCGGAATTTCGTAAAACCACCACTAAATGACAAACAGCATTGTCGAGTTGACGGACCATCTCCAGGGGAAGCGGCAATAACTTTTGTGGACGTGCAGCAGTTGTTTTTTTCCCCTAATACAGAACGCAACAACCCTTATATACCCGATTGTGAAGCCAATCGTCAAATGTACCTGTCCGTACATTTTGTCACGCCACCTGTGATATAATCCTGTTATTGACTTCTTGCTGCGACAGACAGTGACATGGTTCTTTTAACAAAGAAATCACCAAAGCGTAAAAGAAACTCACCAGATTGATATACCGAGTTCAGAAAGTATACCCAAGTCAAGAAAAAATATATATTCCATATTAAATGCCAAGTCTGTATATATATATATATATATATATATAAATAATTATATATATATATATATAATATATATATATATATATACAGTATATATATATATATATATATATATATATATATATATATATATATAATATATATATATTGTTACGGATTCATCACTTCGTTGTGGTGGTTTTGCATCCACTGTAAATATTTCTGATCCCATGTACTATTATTGTTTTTAAAAGGTATATTGTCCATGAACTGTTTTCAAAAGATAAAAAGGTAAGGTTTTAAATGAAACAGGAACCGGAAGACGAAGAAGAGAAGAGGAAAAAAAAGGGCGGAGCGAGTGAAGTCGGAGAAGAAGCGAGTCGCTTCAAGGTCCGGGGCGAACGTTGTCGAACGAAAGTCGCTAGTGAACTTTCAGGGTTCCTGGGAAAGGAATTCCTGCGACAGAGTTGTCTCTCGCGGTGACCGATTAACCTGCGTGTCAGGTTTTGCTATCGATTCATGAGAGAATCATCGCTGTGCTGATCCGCCACGAGACCGGGCCGTCGGCCATTTTGACTCGCGCAGGACTTGTGCTTCGCTCACGTTTCGTTTCTTTTCGAACATTTTCACCGCATTCAGACGTCGATCTGGGGCGTGTGTGTGACATGGCTTTTTGAAGGCTAATTCATCCATACCCGAGGGTGTGATCTCTCAGTCGCCTGTAGGGCGCCTTTGGATTTCCCAGTCACCTTGAGGGCGCCTTTGTCCAGCTTCGGCTGTGTGACTGTTCTTGCCATCCGCACGGGATTCTAGTTTCGTTTGGACATCGTTCTAGCGATCGCTGGAGCGAATCATCTGTGGCTTGAAGCCGGGAATAAGAGACATTGGGGATGTTCTTGTTTCACTCACTTGGAGCACAGTGAGTTATATATTATAACACTGATGGTACCATCATAGAATATTGATTGTACTTTAACTTTTGATTCATATTATTGTTGTATGGTTATTCTTGTGTGATCTTAATACAATATTTGTTTGTGAGTAACAATTGGTGTGGCTTCACCATTGATCTTTGACATACAGAATAACACATTTTTCTGCCGTGACTCCTCTCGGGGCTCGGAGGTACACCGTGACCAGGGGGT
>NW_027618824.1:0-60526 GCF_964187855.1 Myxine glutinosa | reverse complement strand
GTGGTTTTTCAACACTAACACAAGTGCGAAAAGTGGTTTTTCAACACTAACACAAGTGCGAAAAGTGGTTTTTCCACACTAATACAAGTGCAAAAGTGGTTTCCTGCACCAACACAAGTGCGAAAAGTGGTTTTTCAACACTAACACAAGTGCGAAAAGTGGTTTTTCAACACTAACACAAGTGCGAAAAGTGGTTTTTCAACACTAACACAAGTGCGAAAAGTGGTTTTTCAACACTAACACAAGTGCGAAAAGTGGTTTTTCAACACTAACACAAGTGCGAAAAGTGTTTTCAACACTAACACAAGTGCGAAAAGTGGTTTTTCCACAATAATACAAGTGCATAAGTGGTTTCCTGCACCAACACAAGTGCGAAAAGTGGTTTTTCAACACTAACACAAGTGCGAAAAGTGGTTTTTCAACACTATCACAAGTGCAAAAAGTGTTTTTTCCACACTAATACAAGTGCAAAAGTGGTTTCCTGGACCAACACAAGTGCGAAAAGTGGTTTTTCAACACTAACACAAGTGCGAAAAGTGGTTTTTCAACACTAACACAAGTGCGAAAAGTGGTTTTTCAACACTATCACAAGTGCAAAAAGTGTCTTTTCCACACAAATACAAGTGCAAAAGTGGTTTCCTGCACCAACACAAGTGCGAAAAGTGGTTTTTCAACACTAACACAAGTGCGAAAAGTGTTTTTCAACACTAACACAAGTGCGAAAAGTGGTTTTTCAACACTATCACAAGTGCAAAAAGTGTTTTTTCCACACTAATACAAGTGCAAAAGTGGTTTCCTGCACCAACACAAGTGCGAAAAGTGGTTTTTCAACACTAACACAAGTGCGAAAAGTGATTTTTCAACACGAACACAAGTGCGAAAAGTGTTTTTTCCACGCTAATACAAGTGCAAAAGTGGTTTCCTGCAACAACACAAGTGCGAAAAGTGGTTTTTCAACACTAACACAAGTGGGAAAAGTGGTTTTTCAACACTAACACAAGTGCGAAAAGTGGTTTTTCAACACTAACACAAGTGCGAAAAGTGGTTTTTCCACACTAATACAATGGCAAAAGTGGTTTCCTGCACCAACACAAGTGCGAAAAGTGGTTTTTCAACACTAACACAAGTGCGAAAAGTGGTTTTTCAACACTAACACAAGTGCGAAAAGTGGTTTTTCCACACTAATACAAGTGCAAAAGTGGTTTCCTGCACCAACACAAGTGCGAAAAGTGGTTTTTCAACACTAACACAAGTGCGAAAAGTGGTTTTTCAACACTATCACTCGTGAAAAAAAGTGTTTTTTCCACACTAATACAAGTGCAAAAGTGGTTTCCTGCACCAACACAAGTGCGAAAAGTGGTTTTTCAACACTAACACAAGTGCGAAAAGTGGTTTTTCAACACTAATACAATTGCAAAAGTGGTTTCCTGCACCAACACAAGTGCGAAAAGTGGTTTTTCAACACTAACACAAGTGCGAAAAGTGGTTTCTCAACACTATAACAAGTGCAAAAAGTGTTTTTTCCACACTAATACAAGTGCAAAAGTGGTTTCCTGCACCAACGCAAGTGCGAAAAGTGGTTTTTCAACATTAACACAAGTTGCGAAAAGTGGTTTTTCAACACTAAAACAAGTGCGAAAAGTGGTTTCCTGCACCAACACAAGTGCGAAAAGTGGTTTTTCAACACTAACACAAGTGCGAAAAGTGGTTTTTCAACACTAACACAAGTGCGAAAAGTGGTTTTTCAACACTATCACAAGTGCAAAAAGTGTTTTTTCCACACTAATACAAGTGCAAAAGTGGTTTCCTGCACCAACACAAGTGCGAAAAGTGGTTTTTCAACACTAACACAAGTGCGAAAAGTGGTTTTTCAACACTAACACAAGTGCGAAAAGTGGTTTTTCAACACTATCACAAGTGCAAAAAGTGTCTTTTCCACACAAATACAAGTGCAAAAGTGGTTTCCTGCACCAACACAAGTGCGAAAAGTGGTTTTTCAACACTAACACAAGTGCGAAAAGTGGTTTTTCAACACTAACACAAGTGCGAAAAGTGGTTTTTCCACAATAATACAAGTGCATAAGTGGTTTCCTGCACCAACACAAGTGCGAAAAGTGGTTTTTCAACACTAACACAAGTGCGAAAAGTGGTTTTTCAACACTATCACAAGTGCAAAAAGTGTTTTTTCCACACTAATACAAGTGCAAAAGTGGTTTCCTGCACCAACACAAGTGCGAAAAGTGTTTTTTTCAACACTAACACAAGTGCGAAAAGTGGTTTTTCAACACTAACACAAGTGTGAAAAGTGGTTTTCAACACTAACACGAGTGCGAAATGAAGTTTTCTACACTAACTCAATTGTTAAAAGTGGTTTTCAACGCCATCACAAGTGCGGAAAGTGGTTTGCAACAATTACACAAGTGCGAAAAGTGGTTTTGCATTGCCAGCACAAGTGTGGAAACACCAACACAAGTGTGTAAAGTGGTTTTCAACACTAACACAAGTGTGAAAAGTGGATTTCAACCCCATCCGGAGCGCGAAAAAGTGGTTTTTCTAAAAATACAAGTGTGCAAAGTGGTTTTCCATCACCACAACAAGTGTGGAAAGTGGCTTTGCCACACCAACACTGGTGTGGAAAAGTGGTTTTCAACACTAACACGAGTGCGAAATGAAGTTTTCTACACTAACTCAATTGTTAAAAGTGGTTTTCAACGCCATCACAAGTGCGGAAAGTGGTTTGCAACAATTACACAAGTGCGAAAAGTGGTTTTGCATTGCCAGCACAAGTGTGGAACACCAACACAAGTGTGAAAAGTGGTTTTCAACACTAACACAAGTGTGAAAAGTGGATTTCAACCCCATCCGGAGCGCGAAAAGTGGTTTTTCTAAAAATACAAGTGTGCAAAGTGGTTTTCCATCACCACAACAAGTGTGGAAAGTGGCTTTGCCACACCAACACTGGTGTGGAAAGTGGTTTTCAATGCCACCACACATGCAGAAAGTGGTCATGCAACACTAACACAACTGTGAGAAGTAGTTTACAACACCAACAAAAGTGCGAAAAGTGGTTTTGCAAAACGACCACAAGTGGGGAAAGTGGTTTTGCAACACTAACTCAAGTGCGGAAAGTGGTTCTGCAACACTAACACAAGTGCGAAAAGTGGTTTTTCCACACTAATACAAGTGCAAAAGTGGTTTCCTGCAACAACACAAGTGCGAAAAGTGGTTTTTCAACACTAACACAAGTGTGAAAAGTGGTTTTTCAACACTATCACAAGTGCAAAAAGTGTTTTTTCCACACTAATACAAGTGCAAAAGTGGTTTCCTGCACCAACACAAGTGCGAAAAGTGGTTTTTCAACACTAACACAAGTGCGAAAAGTGGTTTTTCAACACTAACACAAGTGCGAAAAGTGGTTTTTCAACACTAATACAATTGCAAAAGTGGTTTCCTGCACCAACACAAGTGCGAAAAGTGGTTTTTCAACACTAACACAAGTGCGAAAAGTGGTTTTTCAACACTAACACAAGTGCGAAAAGTGGTTTTTCAACACTATCACAAGTGCAAAAAGTGTTTTTTCCACACTAATACAAGTGCAAAAGTGGTTTCCTGCACCAACACAAGTGCGAAAAGTGGTTTTTCAACACTAACACAAGTGCGAAAAGTGGTTTTTCAACACTAACACAAGTGCGAAAAGTGGTTTTTCAACACTATCACAAGTGCAAAAAGTGTCTTTTCCACACAAATACAAGTGCAAAAGTGGTTTCCTGCACGAACACAAGTGCGAAAAGTGGTTTTTCAACACTAACACAAGTGTGAAAAGTGGTTTTTCAACACTAACACAAGTGCGAAAAGTGGTTTTTCCACAATAATACAAGTGCATAAGTGGTTTCCTGCACCAACACAAGTGCGAAAAGTGGTTTTTCAACACTAACACAAGTGCGAAAAGTGGTTTTTCAACACTATCACAAGTGCAAAAAGTGTTTTTTCCACACTAATACAAGTGCAAAAGTGGTTTCCTGGACCAACACAAGTGCGAAAAGTGTTTTTTCAACACTTACACAAGTGCGAAAAGTGGTTTTTCAACACTAACACAAGTGCGAAAAGTGGTTTTTCAACACTATCACAAGTGCAAAAAGTGTCTTTTCCACACAAATACAAGTGCAAAAGTGGTTTCCTGCACCAACACAAGTGCGAAAAGTGGTTTTTCAACACTAACACAAGTGCGAAAAGTGGTTTTTCAACACTAACACAAGTGCGAAAAGTGGTTTTTCAACACTATCACAAGTGCAAAAAGTGTTTTTTCCACACTAATACAAGTGCAAAAGTGGTTTCCTGCACCAACACAAGTGCGAAAAGTGGTTTTTCAACACTAACACAAGTGCGAAAAGTGATTTTTCAACACGAACACAAGTGCGAAAAGTGTTTTTTCCACGCTAATACAAGTGCAAAAGTGGTTTCCTGCAACAACACAAGTGCGAAAAGTGGTTTTTCAACACTAACACAAGTGGGAAAAGTGGTTTTTCAACACTAACACAAGTGCGAAAAGTGGTTTTTCAACACTAACACAAGTGCGAAAAGTGGTTTTTCCACACTAATACAATGGCAAAAGTGGTTTCCTGCACCAACACAAGTGCGAAAAGTGGTTTTTCAACACTAACACAAGTGCGAAAAGTGGTTTTTCAACACTAACACAAGTGCGAAAAGTGGTTTTTCCACACTAATACAAGTGCAAAAGTGGTTTCCTGCACCAACACAAGTGCGAAAAGTGGTTTTTCAACACTAACACAAGTGCGAAAAGTGGTTTTTCAACACTATCACTCGTGAAAAAAGTGTTTTTTCCACACTAATACAAGTGCAAAAGTGGTTTCCTGCACCAACACAAGTGCGAAAAGTGGTTTTTCAACACTAACACAAGTGCGAAAAGTGGTTTTTCAACACTAATACAATTGCAAAAGTGGTTTCCTGCACCAACACAAGTGCGAAAAGTGGTTTTTCAACACTAACACAAGTGCGAAAAGTGGTTTCTCAACACTATCACAAGTGCAAAAAGTGTTTTTTCCACACTAATACAAGTGCAAAAGTGGTTTCCTGCACCAACGCAAGTGCGAAAAGTGGTTTTTCAACATTAACACAAGTGCGAAAAGTGGTTTTTCCACACTACCACAAGTGCAAAAGTGGTTTCCTGCACCAACATAAGTGCGAAAAGTGGTTTTTCAACACTAACACAAGTGCGAAAAGTGGTTTTTCAACACTATCACAAGTGCAAAAAGTGTTTTTTCCACACTAATACAAGTGCAAAAGTGGTGTCCTGCACCAACATAAGTGCGAAAAGTGGTTTTTCAACACTAACACAAGTGCGAAAAGTGGTTTTTCAACACTAACACAAGTGCAAAAAGTGTTTTTTCCACACTAATACAAGTGCAAAAGTGGTTTCCTGCACCAACACAAGTGCGAAAAGTGGTTTTTCAACACTAACACAAGTGCGAAAAGTGGTTTTTCAACACTAACACAAGTGCGAAAAGTGGTTTTTCAACACTAATACAATTGCAAAAGTGGTTTCCTGCACCAACACAAGTGCGAAAAGTGGTTTTTCAACACTAACACAAGTGCGAAAAGTGGTTTTTCAACACTAACACAAGTGCGGAAAGTGGTTTTTCAACACTATCACAAGTGCAAAAAGTGTTTTTTCCACACTAATACAAGTGCAAAAGTGGTTTCCTGCACCAACACAAGTGCGAAAAGTGGTTTTTCAACACTAACACAAGTGCGAAAAGTGGTTTTTCAACACTAACACAAGTGCGAAAAGTGGTTTTTCAACACTATCACAAGTGCAAAAAGTGTCTTTTCCACACAAATACAAGTGCAAAAGTGGTTTCCTGCACCAACACAAGTGCGAAAAGTGGTTTTTCAACACTAACACAAGTGCGAAAAGTGGTTTTTCAACACTAACACAAGTGCGAAAAGTGGTTTTTCCACAATAATACAAGTGCATAAGTGGTTTCCTGCACCAACACAAGTGCGAAAAGTGGTTTTTCAACACTAACACAAGTGCGAAAAGTGGTTTTTCAACACTATCACAAGTGCAAAAAGTGTTTTTTCCACACTAATACAAGTGCAAAAGTGGTTTCCTGGACCAACACAAGTGCGAAAAGTGTTTTTTCAACACTTACACAAGTGCGAAAAGTGGTTTTTCAACACTAACACAAGTGCGAAAAGTGGTTTTTCAACACTATCACAAGTGCAAAAAGTGTCTTTTCCACACAAATACAAGTGCAAAAGTGGTTTCCTGCACCAACACAAGTGCGAAAAGTGGTTTTTCAACACTAACACAAGTGCGAAAAGTGGTTTTTCAACACTAACACAAGTGCGAAAAGTGGTTTTTCAACACTATCACAAGTGCAAAAAGTGTTTTTTCCACACTAATACAAGTGCAAAAGTGGTTTCCTGCACCAACACAAGTGCGAAAAGTGGTTTTTCAACACTAACACAAGTGCGAAAAGTGATTTTTCTACACGAACACAAGTGCGAAAAGTGTTTTTTCCACGCTAATACAAGTGCAAAAGTGGTTTCCTGCAACAACACAAGTGCGAAAAGTGGTTTTTCAACACTAACACAAGTGGGAAAAGTGGTTTTTCAACACTAACACAAGTGCGAAAAGTGGTTTTTCAACACTAACACAAGTGCGAAAAGTGGTTTTTCCACACTAATACAATGGCAAAAGTGGTTTCCTGCACCAACACAAGTGCGAAAAGTGGTTTTTCAACACTATCACAAGTGCGAAAAGTGGTTTTTCAACACTAACACAAGTGCGAAAAGTGGTTTTTCCACACTAATACAAGTGCAAAAGTGGTTTCCTGCACCAACACAAGTGCGAAAAGTGGTTTTTCAACACTAACACAAGTGCGAAAAGTGGTTTTTCAACACTATCACTCGTGAAAAAAGTGTTTTTTCCACACTAATACAAGTGCAAAAGTGGTTTCCTGCACCAACACAAGTGCGAAAAGTGGTTTTTCAACACTAACACAAGTGCGAAAAGTGGTTTTTCAACACTAATACAATTGCAAAAGTGGTTTCCTGCACCAACACAAGTGCGAAAAGTGGTTTTTCAACACTAACACAAGTACGAAAAGTGGTTTCTCAACACTATCACAAGTGCAAAAAGTGTTTTTTCCACACTAATACAAGTGCAAAAGTGGTTTCCTGCACCAACGCAAGTGCGAAAAGTGGTTTTTCAACATTAACACAAGTGCGAAAAGTGGTTTTTCAACACTAAAACAAGTGCGAAAAGTGGTTTTTCCACACTACCACAAGTGCAAAAGTGGTTTCCTGCACCAACATAAGTGCGAAAAGTGGTTTTTCAACACTAACACAAGTGCGAAAAGTGGTTTTTCAACACTATCACAAGTGCAAAAAGTGTTTTTTCCACACTAATACAAGTGCAAAAGTGGTGTCCTGCACCAACATAAGTGCGAAAAGTGGTTTTTCAACACTAACACAAGTGCGAAAAGTGGTTTTTCAACACTAACACAAGTGCGAAAAGTGGTTTTTCAACACTAACACAAGTGCGAAAAGTGTTTTTTCCACACTAATACAAGTGCAAAAGTGGTTTCCTGCACCAACACAAGTGCGAAAATTGGTTTTTCAACACTAACACAAGTGCGAAAAGTGGTTTTTCAACACTATCACAAGTGCAAAAATATTTTTTCCACACTAATACAAGTGCAAAAGTGGTTTCCTGCACCAACACAAGTGCGAAAAGTGGTTTTTCAACACTAACACAAGTGCGAAAAGTGGTTTTTCAACACTAACACAAGTGCGAAAAGTGGTTTTTCCACACTAATACAAGTGCAAAAGTGGTTTCCTGCACCAACACAAGTGTGAAAAGTGGTTTTTCAACACTAACACAAGTGCGAACAGTGGTTTTTCAACACTAACACAAGTGCAAAAAGTATTTTTTCCAAACTAATACAAGTGCAAAAGTGGTTTCCTGCACCAACAGAAGTGCGAAAAGTGGTTTTTCAACACTAACACAAGTGCGAAAAGTGGTTTTTCAACACTAACACAAGTGCGAAAAGTGGTTTTTCAACACTAACACAAGTGCGAAAAGTGTTTTTTCCACACTAATACATGTGCAAAAGTGGTTTCCTGCACCAACACAAGTGCGAAAAGTGGTTTTTCAACACTAACACAAGTGCGAACAGTGGTTTTTCAACACTAACACAAGTGCGAAAAGTGGTTTTTCAACACTAACACAAGTGCGAAAAGTGGTTTTTCCACACTAATACAATGGCAAAAGTGGTTTCCTGCACCAACACAAGTGCGAAAAGTGGTTTTTCAACACTAACACAAGTGCGAAAAGTGGTTTTTCAACACTAACACAAGTGCGAAGAGTGGTTTTTCCACACTAATACAAGTGCAAAAGTGGTTTCCTGCACCAACACAAGTGCGAAAAGTGGTTTTTCAACACTAACACGAGTGCGAAAAGTGGTTTTTCAACACTAACACAAGTGCGAAAAGTGGTTTTTCCACACTAATACAAGTGCAAAAGTGGTTTCCTGCACCAACACAAGTGCGAAAAGTGGTTTTTCAACACTAACACAAGTGCGAAAAGTGGTTTTTCAACACTATCACAAGTGCAAAAAGTGTTTTTTCCACACTAATACAAGTGCAAAAGTGGTTTCCTGCACCAACACAAGTGCGAAAAGTGGTTTTTCAACACTAACACAAGTGCAAAAAGTGGTTTTTCAACACTAACACAAGTGCGAAAAGTGGTTTTTCCACACTAATACAAGTGCAAAAGTGGTTTCCTGCAACAACACAAGTGCGAAAAGTGGTTTTTCAACACTAACACAAGTGCGAAAAGTGGTTTTTCAACACTATCACAAGTGCAAAAAGTGTTTTTTCCACACTAATACAAGTGCAAAAGTGGTTTCCTGCACCAACACAAGTGCGAAAAGTGGTTTTTCAACACTAACACAAGTGCGAAAAGTGGTTTTTCAACACTAACACTAGTGCGAAAAGTGGTTTTTCAACACTAATACAATTGCAAAAGTGGTTTCCTGCACCAACACAAGTGCGAAAAGTGGTTTTTTAACACTAACACAAGTGCGAAAAGTGGTTTTTCAACACTAACACAAGTGCGAAAAGTGGTTTTTCAACACTATCACAAGTGCAAAAAGTGTTTTTTCCACACTAATACAAGTGCAAAAGTGGTTTCCTGCACCAACACAAGTGCGAAAAGTGGTTTTTCAACACTAACACAAGTGCGAAAAGTGGTTTTTCAACACTAACACAAGTGCGAAAAGTGGTTTTTCAACACTATCACAAGTGCAAAAAGTGGTTTTTCCACACTAATACAATGGCAAAAGTGGTTTCCTGCACCAACACAAGTGCGAAAAGTGGTTTTTCAACACTAACACAAGTGCGAAAAGTGGTTTTTCAACACTAACACAAGTGCGAAGAGTGGTTTTTCCACACTAATACAAGTGCAAAAGTGGTTTCCTGCACCAACACAAGTGCGAAAAGTGGTTTTTCAACACTAACACGAGTGCGAAAAGTGGTTTTTCAACACTAACACAAGTGCGAAAAGTGGTTTTTCCACACTAATACAAGTGCAAAAGTGGTTTCCTGCACCAACACAAGTGCGAAAAGTGGTTTTTCAACACTAACACAAGTGCGAAAAGTGGTTTTTCAACACTATCACAAGTGCAAAAAGTGTTTTTTCCACACTAATACAAGTGCAAAAGTGGTTTCCTGCACCAACACAAGTGCGAAAAGTGGTTTTTCAACACTAACACAAGTGCAAAAAGTGGTTTTTCAACACTAACACAAGTGCGAAAAGTGGTTTTTCCACACTAATACAAGTGCAAAAGTGGTTTCCTGCAACAACACAAGTGCGAAAAGTGGTTTTTCAACACTAACACAAGTGCGAAAAGTGGTTTTTCAACACTATCACAAGTGCAAAAAGTGTTTTTTCCACACTAATACAAGTGCAAAAGTGGTTTCCTGCACCAACACAAGTGCGAAAAGTGGTTTTTCAACACTAACACAAGTGCGAAAAGTGGTTTTTCAACACTAACACTAGTGCGAAAAGTGGTTTTTCAACACTAATACAATTGCAAAAGTGGTTTCCTGCACCAACACAAGTGCGAAAAGTGGTTTTTTAACACTAACACAAGTGCGAAAAGTGGTTTTTCAACACTAACACAAGTGCGAAAAGTGGTTTTTCAACACTATCACAAGTGCAAAAAGTGTTTTTTCCACACTAATACAAGTGCAAAAGTGGTTTCCTGCACCAACACAAGTGCGAAAAGTGGTTTTTCAACACTAACACAAGTGCGAAAAGTGGTTTTTCAACACTAACACAAGTGCGAAAAGTGGTTTTTCAACACTATCACAAGTGCAAAAAGTGTCTTTTCCACACAAATACAAGTGCAAAAGTGGTTTCCTGCACCAACACAAGTGCGAAAAGTGGTTTTTCAACACTAACACAAGTGCGAAAAGTGGTTTTTCAACACTAACACAAGTGCGAAAAGTGGTTTTTCCACAATAATACAAGTGCATAAGTGGTTTCCTGCACCAACACAAGTGCGAAAAGTGGTTTTTCAACACTAACACAAGTGCGAAAAGTGGTTTTTCAACACTATCACAAGTGCAAAAAGTGTTTTTTCCACACTAATACAAGTGCAAAAGTGGTTTCCTGGACCAACACAAGTGCGAAAAGTGTTTTTTCAACACTAACACAAGTGCGAAAAGTGGTTTTTCAACACTAACACAAGTGCGAAAAGTGCTTTTTCAACACTATCACAAGTGCAAAAAGTGTCTTTTCCACACAAATACAAGTGCAAAAGTGGTTTCCTGCACCAACACAAGTGCGAAAAGTGGTTTTTCAACACTAACACAAGTGCGAAAAGTGGTTTTTCAACACTAACACAAGTGCGAAAAGTGGTTTTTCAACACTATCACAAGTGCAAAAAGTGTTTTTTCCACACTAATACAAGTGCAAAAGTGGTTTCCTGCACCAACACAAGTGCGAAAAGTGGTTTTTCAACACAAACACAAGTGCGAAAAGTGATTTTTCAACACGAACACAAGTGCGAAAAGTGTTTTTTCCACGCTAATGCAAGTGCAAAAGTGGTTTCCTGCAACAACACAAGTGCGAAAAGTGGTTTTTCAACACTAACACAAGTGGGAAAAGTGGTTTTTCAACACTAACACAAGTGCGAAAAGTGGTTTTTCAACACTAACACAAGTGCGAAAAGTGGTTTTTCCACACTAATACAATGGCAAAAGTGGTTTCCTGCACCAACACAAGTGCGAAAAGTGGTTTTTCAACACTAACACAAGTGCGAAAAGTGGTTTTTCAACACTAACACAAGTGCGAAAAGTGGTTTTTCCACACTAATACAAGTGCAAAAGTGGTTTCCTGCACCAACACAAGTGCGAAAAGTGGTTTTTCAACACTAACACAAGTGCGAAAAGTGGTTTTTCAACACTATCACTCGTGAAAAAAGTGTTTTTTCCACACTAATACAAGTGCAAAAGTGGTTTCCTGCACCAACACAAGTGCGAAAAGTGGTTTTTCAACACTAACACAAGTGCGAAAAGTGGTTTTTCAACACTAATACAATTGCAAAAGTGGTTTCCTGCACCAACACAAGTGCGAAAAGTGGTTTTTCAACACTAACACAAGTGCGAAAAGTGGTTTCTCAACACTATCACAAGTGCAAAAAGTGTTTTTTCCACACTAATACAAGTGCAAAAGTGGTTTCCTGCACCAACGCAAGTGCGAAAAGTGGTTTTTCAACATTAACACAAGTGCGAAAAGTGGTTTTTCAACACTAAAACAAGTGCGAAAAGTGGTTTTTCCACACTACCACAAGTGCAAAAGTGGTTTCCTGCACCAACATAAGTGTGAAAAGTGGTTTTTCAACACTAACACAAGTGCGAAAAGTGGTTTTTCAACACTATCACAAGTGCAAAAAGTGTTTTTTCCACACTAATACAAGTGCAAAAGTGGTGTCCTGCACCAACATAAGTGCGAAAAGTGGTTTTTCAACACTAACACAAGTGCGAAAAGTGGTTTTTCAACACTAACACAAGTGCGAAAAGTGGTTTTTCAACACTAACACAAGTGCGAAAAGTGTTTTTTCCACACTAATACAAGTGCAAAAGTGGTTTCCTGCACCAACACAAGTGCGAAAATTGGTTTTTCAACACTAACACAAGTGCGAAAAGTGGTTTTTCAACACTATCACAAGTGCAAAAATATTTTTTCCACACTAATACAAGTGCAAAAGTGGTTTCCTGCACCAACACAAGTGCGAAAAGTGGTTTTTCAACACTAACACAAGTGCGAAAAGTGGTTTTTGAACACTAACACAAGTGCGAAAAGTGGTTTTTCCACACTAATACAAGTGCAAAAGTGGTTTCCTGCACCAACACAAGTGTGAAAAGTGGTTTTTCAACACTAACACAAGTGCGAACAGTGGTTTTTCAACACTAACACAAGTGCAAAAAGTGTTTTTTCCACACTAATACAAGTGCAAAAGTGGTTTCCTGCACCAACAGAAGTGCGAAAAGTGGTTTTTCAACACTAACACACGTGCGAAAAGTGGTTTTTCAACACTAACACAAGTGCGAAAAGTGGTTTTTCAACACTAACACAAGTGCGAAAAGTGGTTTTTCCACACTAATACAATGGCAAAAGTGGTTTCCTGCACCAACACAAGTGCGAAAAGTGGTTTTTCAACACTAACACAAGTGCGAAAAGTGTTTTTTCAACACTAACACAAGTGCGAAGAGTGGTTTTTCCACACTAATACAAGTGCAAAAGTGGTTTCCTGCACCAACACAAGTGCGAAAAGTGGTTTTTCAACACTAACACGAGTGCGAAAAGTGGTTTTTCAACACTAACACAAGTGCGAAAAGTGGTTTTTCCACACTAATACAAGTGCAAAAGTGGTTTCCTGCACCAACACAAGTGCGAAAAGTGGTTTTTCAACACTAACACAAGTGCGAAAAGTGGTTTTTCAACACTATCACAAGTGCAAAAAGTGTTTTTTCCACACTAATACAAGTGCAAAAGTGGTTTCCTGCACCAACACAAGTGCGAAAAGTGGTTTTTCAACACTAACACAAGTGCAAAAAGTGGTTTTTCAACACTAACACAAGTGCGAAAAGTGGTTTTTCCACACTAATACAAGTGCAAAAGTGGTTTCCTGCAACAACACAAGTGCGAAAAGTGGTTTTTCAACACTAACACAAGTGCGAAAAGTGGTTTTTCAACACTATCACAAGTGCAAAAAGTGTTTTTTCCACACTAATACAAGTGCAAAAGTGGTTTCCTGCACCAACACTAGTGCGAAAAGTGGTTTTTCAACACTAATACAATTGCAAAAGTGGTTTCCTGCACCAACACAAGTGCGAAAAGTGGTTTTTTAACACTAACACAAGTGCGAAAAGTGGTTTTTCAACACTAACACAAGTGCGAAAAGTGGTTTTTCAACACTATCACAAGTGCAAAAAGTGTTTTTTCCACACTAATACAAGTGCAAAAGTGGTTTCCTGCACCAACACAAGTGCGAAAAGTGGTTTTTCAACACTAACACAAGTGCGAAAAGTGGTTTTTCAACACTAACACAAGTGCGAAAAGTGGTTTTTCAACACTATCACAAGTGCAAAAAGTGTCTTTTCCACACAAATACAAGTGCAAAAGTGGTTTCCTGCACCAACACAAGTGCGAAAAGTGGTTTTTCAACACTAACACAAGTGCGAAAAGTGGTTTTTCAACACTAACACAAGTGCGAAAAGTGGTTTTTCCACAATAATACAAGTGCATAAGTGGTTTCCTGCACCAACACAAGTGCGAAAAGTGGTTTTTCAACACTAACACAAGTGCGAAAAGTGGTTTTTCAACACTATCACAAGTGCAAAAAGTGTTTTTTCCACACTAATACAAGTGCAAAAGTGGTTTCCTGGACCAACACAAGTGCGAAAAGTGTTTTTTCAACACTAACACAAGTGCGAAAAGTGGTTTTTCAACACTAACACAAGTGCGAAAAGTGCTTTTTCAACACTATCACAAGTGCAAAAAGTGTCTTTTCCACACAAATACAAGTGCAAAAGTGGTTTCCTGCACCAACACAAGTGCGAAAAGTGGTTTTTCAACACTAACACAAGTGCGAAAAGTGGTTTTTCAACACTAACACAAGTGCGAAAAGTGGTTTTTCAACACTATCACAAGTGCAAAAAGTGTTTTTTCCACACTAATACAAGTGCAAAAGTGGTTTCCTGCACCAACACAAGTGCGAAAAGTGGTTTTTCAACACAAACACAAGTGCGAAAAGTGATTTTTCAACACGAACACAAGTGCGAAAAGTGTTTTTTCCACGCTAATGCAAGTGCAAAAGTGGTTTCCTGCAACAACACAAGTGCGAAAAGTGGTTTTTCAACACTAACACAAGTGGGAAAAGTGATTTTTCAACACTAACACAAGTGCGAAAAGTGGTTTTTCAACACTAACACAAGTGCGAAAAGTGGTTTTTCCACACTAATACAATGGCAAAAGTGGTTTCCTGCACCAACACAAGTGCGAAAAGTGGTTTTTCAACACTAACACAAGTGCGAAAAGTGGTTTTTCAACACTAACACAAGTGCGAAAAGTGGTTTTTCCACACTAATACAAGTGCAAAAGTGGTTTCCTGCACCAACACAAGTGCGAAAAGTGGTTTTTCAACACTAACACAAGTGCGAAAAGTGGTTTTTCAACACTATCACTCGTGAAAAAAGTGTTTTTTCCACACTAATACAAGTGCAAAAGTGGTTTCCTGCACCAACACAAGTGCGAAAAGTGGTTTTTCAACACTAACACAAGTGCGAAAAGTGGTTTTTCAACACTAATACAATTGCAAAAGTGGTTTCCTGCACCAACACAAGTGCGAAAAGTGGTTTTTCAACACTAACACAAGTGCGAAAAGTGGTTTCTCAACACTATCACAAGTGCAAAAAGTGTTTTTTCCACACTAATACAAGTGCAAAAGTGGTTTCCTGCACCAACGCAAGTGCGAAAAGTGGTTTTTCAACATTAACACAAGTGCGAAAAGTGGTTTTTCAACACTAAAACAAGTGCGAAAAGTGGTTTCCCACACTACCACAAGTGCAAAAGTGGTTTCCTGCACCAACATAAGTGCGAAAAGTGGTTTTTCAACACTAACACAAGTGCGAAAAGTGGTTTTTCAACACTATCACAAGTGCAAAAAGTGTTTTTTCCACACTAATACAAGTGCAAAAGTGGTGTCCTGCACCAACATAAGTGCGAAAAGTGGTTTTTCAACACTAACACAAGTGCGAAAAGTGGTTTTTCAACACTAACACAAGTGCGAAAAGTGGTTTTTCAACACTAACACAAGTGCGAAAAGTGTTTTTTCCACACTAATACAAGTGCAAAAGTGGTTTCCTGCACCAACACAAGTGCGAAAATTGGTTTTTCAACACTAACACAAGTGCGAAAAGTGGTTTTTCAACACTATCACAAGTGCAAAAATATTTTTTCCACACTAATACAAGTGCAAAAGTGGTTTCCTGCACCAACACAAGTGCGAAAAGTGGTTTTTCAACACTAACACAAGTGCGAAAAGTGGTTTTTGAACACTAACACAAGTGCGAAAAGTGGTTTTTCCACACTAATACAAGTGCAAAAGTGGTTTCCTGCACCAACACAAGTGTGAAAAGTGGTTTTTCAACACTAACACAAGTGCGAACAGTGGTTTTTCAACACTAACACAAGTGCAAAAAGTGTTTTTTCCACACTAATACAAGTGCAAAAGTGGTTTCCTGCACCAACAGAAGTGCGAAAAGTGGTTTTTCAACACTAACACAAGTGCGAAAAGTGGTTTTTCAACACTAACACAAGTGCGAAAAGTGGTTTTTCAACACTAACACAAGTGCGAAAAGTGGTTTTTCCACACTAATACAATGGCAAAAGTGGTTTCCTGCACCAACACAAGTGCGAAAAGTGGTTTTTCAACACTAACACAAGTGCGAAAAGTGTTTTTTCAACACTAACACAAGAGCGAAGAGTGGTTTTTCCACACTAATACAAGTGCAAAAGTGGTTTCCTGCACCAACACAAGTGCGAAAAGTGGTTTTTCAACACTAACACGAGTGCGAAAAGTGGTTTTTCAACACTAACACAAGTGCGAAAAGTGGTTTTTCCACACTAATACAAGTGCAAAAGTGGTTTCCTGCACCAACACAAGTGCGAAAAGTGGTTTTTCAACACTAACACAAGTGCGAAAAGTGGTTTTTCAACACTATCACAAGTGCAAAAAGTGTTTTTTCCACACTAATACAAGTGCAAAAGTGGTTTCCTGCACCAACACAAGTGCGAAAAGTGGTTTTTCAACACTAACACAAGTGCAAAAAGTGGTTTTTCAACACTAACACAAGTGCGAAAAGTGGTTTTTCCACACTAATACAAGTGCAAAAGTGGTTTCCTGCAACAACACAAGTGCGAAAAGTGGTTTTTCAACACTAACACAAGTGCGAAAAGTGGTTTTTCAACACTATCACAAGTGCAAAAAGTGTTTTTTCCACACTAATACAAGTGCAAAAGTGGTTTCCTGCACCAACACAAGTGCGAAAAGTGGTTTTTCAACACTAACACAAGTGCGAAAAGTGGTTTTTCAACACTAACACTAGTGCGAAAAGTGGTTTTTCAACACTAATACAATTGCAAAAGTGGTTTCCTGCACCAACACATGTGCGAAAAGTGGTTTTTTAACACTAACACAAGTGCGAAAAGTGGTTTTTCAACACTAACACAAGTGCGAAAAGTGGTTTTTCAACACTATCACAAGTGCAAAAAGTGTTTTTTCCACACTAATACAAGTGCAAAAGTGGTTTCCTGCACCAACACAAGTGCGAAAAGTGGTTTTTCAACACTAACACAAGTGCGAAAAGTGGTTTTTCAACACTAACACAAGTGCGAAAAGTGGTTTTTCAACACTATCACAAGTGCAAAAAGTGTCTTTTCCACACAAATACAAGTGCAAAAGTGGTTTCCTGCACCAACACAAGTGCGAAAAGTGGTTTTTCAACACTAACACAAGTGCGAAAAGTGGTTTTTCAACACTAACACAAGTGCGAAAAGTGGATTTTCCACAATAATACAAGTGCATAAGTGGTTTCCTGCACCAACACAAGTGCGAAAAGTGGTTTTTCAACACTAACACAAGTGCGAAAAGTGGTTTTTCAACACTATCACAAGTGCAAAAAGTGTTTTTTCCACACTAATACAAGTGCAAAAGTGGTTTCCTGGACCAACACAAGTGCGAAAAGTGTTTTTTCAACACTAACACAAGTGCGAAAAGTGGTTTTTCAACACTAACACAAGTGCGAAAAGTGCTTTTTCAACACTATCACAAGTGCAAAAAGTGTCTTTTCCACACAAATACAAGTGCAAAAGTGGTTTCCTGCACCAACACAAGTGCGAAAAGTGGTTTTTCAACACTAACACAAGTGCGAAAAGTGGTTTTTCAACACTAACACAAGTGCGAAAAGTGGTTTTTCAACACTATCACAAGTGCAAAAAGTGTTTTTTCCACACTAATACAAGTGCAAAAGTGGTGTCCTGCACCAACATAAGTGCGAAAAGTGGTTTTTCAACACTAACACAAGTGCGAAAAGTGGTTTTTCAACACTAACACAAGTGCGAAAAGTGGTTTTTCAACACTAACACAAGTGCGAAAAGTGTTTTTTCCACACTAATACAAGTGCAAAAGTGGTTTCCTGCACCAACACAAGTGCGAAAATTGGTTTTTCAACACTAACACAAGTGCGAAAAGTGGTTTTTCAACACTATCACAAGTGCAAAAATATTTTTTCCACAATAATACAAGTGCAAAAGTGGTTTCCTGCACCAACACAAGTGCGAAAAGTGGTTTTTCAACACTAACACAAGTGCGAAAAGTGGTTTTTGAACACTAACACAAGTGCGAAAAGTGGTTTTTCCACACTAATACAAGTGCAAAAGTGGTTTCCTGCACCAACACAAGTGTGAAAAGTGGTTTTTCAACACTAACACAAGTGCGAACAGTGGTTTTTCAACACTAACACAAGTGCAAAAAGTGTTTTTTCCACACTAATACAAGTGCAAAAGTGGTTTCCTGCACCAACACAAGTGCGAAAAGTGGTTTTTCAACACTAACACAAGTGCGAACAGTGGTTTTTCAACACTAACACAAGTGCGAAAAGTGGTTTTTCAACACTAACACAAGTGCGAAAAGTGGTTTTTCCACACTAATACAATGGCAAAAGTGGTTTCCTGCACCAACACAAGTGCGAAAAGTGGTTTTTCAACACTAACACAAGTGCGAAAAGTGGTTTTTCAACACTAACACAAGTGCGAAGAGTGGTTTTTCCACACTAATACAAGTGCAAAAGTGGTTTCCTGCACCAACACAAGTGCGAAAAGTGGTTTTTCAAGACTAACACGAGTGCGAAAAGTGGTTTTTCAACACTAACACAAGTGCGAAAAGTGGTTTTTCCACACTAATACAAGTGCAAAAGTGGTTTCCTGCACCAACACAAGTGCGAAAAGTGGTTTTTCAACACTAACACAAGTGCGAAAAGTGGTTTTTCAACACTATCACAAGTGCAAAAAGTGTTTTTTCCACACTAATACAAGTGCAAAAGTGGTTTCCTGCACCAACACAAGTGCGAAAAGTGGTTTTTCAACACTAACACAAGTGCAAAAAGTGGTTTTTCAACACTAACACAAGTGCGAAAAGTGGTTTTTCCACACTAATACAAGTGCAAAAGTGGTTTCCTGCAACAACACAAGTGCGAAAAGTGGTTTTTCAACACTAACACAAGTGCGAAAAGTGGTTTTTCAACACTATCACAAGTGCAAAAAGTGTTTTTTCCACACTAATACAAGTGCAAAAGTGGTTTCCTGCACCAACACAAGTGCGAAAAGTGGTTTTTCAACACTAACACAAGTGCGAAAAGTGGTTTTTCAACACTAACACTAGTGCGAAAAGTGGTTTTTCAACACTAATACAATTGCAAAAGTGGTTTCCTGCACCAACACAAGTGCGAAAAGTGGTTTTTCAACACTAACACAAGTGTGAAAAGTGGTTTTTCAACACTAACACAAGTGCGAAAAGTGGTTTTTCAACACTATCACAAGTGCAAAAAGTGTTTTTTCCACACTAATACAAGTGCAAAAGTGGTTTCCTGCACCAACACAAGTGCGAAAAGTGGTTTTTCAACACTAACACAAGTGCGAAAAGTGGTTTTTCAACACTAACACAAGTGCGAAAAGTGGTTTTTCAACACTATCACAAGTGCAAAAAGTGTCTTTTCCACACAAATACAAGTGCAAAAGTGGTTTCCTGCACGAACACAAGTGCGAAAAGTGGTTTTTCAACACTAACACAAGTGCGAAAAGTGGTTTTTCAACACTAACACAAGTGCGAAAAGTGGTTTTTCCACAATAATACAAGTGCATAAGTGGTTTCCTGCACCAACACAAGTGCGAAAAGTGGTTTTTCAACACTAACACAAGTGCGAAAAGTGGTTTTTCAACACTATCACAAGTGCAAAAAGTGTTTTTTCCACACTAATACAAGTGCAAAAGTGGTTTCCTGCACCAACCCAAGTGCGAAAAGTGTTTTTTCAACACTAACACAAGTGCGAAATGTGGTTTTTCAACACTAACACAAGTGCGAAAAGTGCTTTTTCCACACTAATACAAGTGCAAAAGTGGTTTCCTGCACCAACACAAGTGCGGAAAGTGATTTTCACCGCAACCACAAGTGTGGAAAGTGGTTCTGCCACACTAACACAAGTGTGAAAAGTGGTTTTCAACACTAACACGAGTGCGAAATGAAGTTTTCTACACTAACTCAATTGTTAAAAGTGGTTTTCAACGCCATCACAAGTGCGGAAAGTGGTTTGCAACAATTACACAAGTGCGAAAAGTGGTTTTGCATTGCCAGCACAAGTGTGGAACACCAACACAAGTGTGAAAAGTGGTTTTCAACACTAACACAAGTGTGAAAAGTGGATTTCAACCCCATCCGGAGCGCGAAAAGTGGTTTTTCTAAAAATACAAGTGTGCAAAGTGGTTTTCCATCACCACAACAAGTGTGGAAAGAGGCTTTGCCACACCAACACTGGTGTGGAAAGTGGTTTTCAATGCCACCACACATGCAGAAAGTGGTCATGCAACACTAACACAACTGTGAGAAGTAGTTTACAACACCAACAAAAGTGCGAAAAGTGGTTTTGCAAAACGACCACAAGTGGGGAAAGTGGTTTTGCAACACTAACTCAAGTGCGGAAAGTGGTTCTGCAACACTAACACAAGTGCGAAAAGTGGTTTTTCCACACTAATACAAGTGCAAAAGTGGTTTCCTGCAACAACACAAGTGCGAAAAGTGGTTTTTCAACACTAACACAAGTGCGAAAAGTGGTTTTTCAACACTATCACAAGTGCAAAAAGTGTTTTTTCCACACTAATACAAGTGCAAAAGTGGTTTCCTGCACCAACACAAGTGCGAAAAGTGGTTTTTCAACACTAACACAAGTGCGAAAAGTGGTTTTTCAACACTAACACAAGTGCGAAAAGTGGTTTTTCAACACTAATACAATTGCAAAAGTGGTTTCCTGCACCAACACAAGTGCGAAAAGTGGTTTTTCAACACTAACACAAGTGCGAAAAGTGGTTTTTCAACACTAACACAAGTGCGAAAAGTGGTTTTTCAACACTATCACAAGTGCAAAAAGTGTTTTTTCCACACTAATACAAGTGCAAAAGTGGTTTCCTGCACCAACACAAGTGCGAAAAGTGGTTTTTCAACACTAACACAAGTGCGAAAAGTGGTTTTTCAACACTAACACAAGTGCGAAAAGTGGTTTTTCAACACTATCACAAGTGCAAAAAGTGTCTTTTCCACACAAATACAAGTGCAAAAGTGGTTTCCTGCACCAACACAAGTGCGAAAAGTGGTTTTTCAACACTAACACAAGTGCGAAAAGTGGTTTTTCAACACTAACACAAGTGCGAAAAGTGGTTTTTCCACAATAATACAAGTGCATAAGTGGTTTCCTGCACCAACACAAGTGCAAAAAGTGGTTTTTCAACACTAACACAAGTGCGAAAAGTGGTTTTTCAACACTATCACAAGTGCAAAAAGTGTTTTTTCCACACTAATACAAGTGCAAAAGTGGTTTCCTGGACCAACACAAGTGCGAAAAGTGTTTTTTCAACACTAACACAAGTGCGAAAAGTGGTTTTTCAACACTAACACAAGTGCGAAAAGTGGTTTTTCAACACTATCACAAGTGCAAAAAGTGTCTTTTCCACACAAATACAAGTGCAAAAGTGGTTTCCTGCACCAACACAAGTGCGAAAAGTGGTTTTTCAACACTAACACAAGTGCGAAAAGTGGTTTTTCAACACTAACACAAGTGCGAAAAGTGGTTTTTCAACACTATCACAAGTGCAAAAAGTGTTTTTTCCACACTAATACAAGTGCAAAAGTGGTTTCCTGCACCAACACAAGTGCGAAAAGTGGTTTTTCAACACTAACACAAGTGCGAAAAGTGATTTTTCAACACGAACACAAGTGCGAAAAGTGTTTTTTCCACGCTAATACAAGTGCAAAAGTGGTTTCCTGCAACAACACAAGTGCGAAAAGTGGTTTTTCAACACTAACACAAGTGGGAAAAGTGGTTTTTCAACACTAACACAAGTGCGAAAAGTGGTTTTTCAACACTAACACAAGTGCGAAAAGTGGTTTTTCCACACTAATACAATGGCAAAAGTGGTTTCCTGCACCAACACAAGTGCGAAAAGTGGTTTTTCAACACTAACACAAGTGCGAAAAGTGGTTTTTCAACACTAACACAAGTGCGAAAAGTGGTTTTTCCACACTAATACAAGTGCAAAAGTGGTTTCCTGCACCAACACAAGTGCGAAAAGTGGTTTTTCAACACTAACACAAGTGCGAAAAGTGGTTTTTCAACACTATCACTCGTGAAAAAAGTGTTTTTTCCACACTAATACAAGTGCAAAAGTGGTTTCCTGCACCAACACAAGTGCGAAAAGTGGTTTTTCAACACTAACACAAGTGCGAAAAGTGGTTTTTCAACACTAATACAATTGCAAAAGTGGTTTCCTGCACCAACACAAGTGCGAAAAGTGGTTTTTCAACACTAACACAAGTGCGAAAAGTGGTTTCTCAACACTATCACAAGTGCAAAAAGTGTTTTTTCCACACTAATACAAGTGCAAAAGTGGTTTCCTGCACCAACGCAAGTGCGAAAAGTGGTTTTTCAACATTAACACAAGTGTGAAAAGTGGTTTTTCAACACTAAAACAAGTGCGAAAAGTGGTTTTTCCACACTACCACAAGTGCAAAAGTGGTTTCCTGCACCAACATAAGTGCGAAAAGTGGTTTTTCAACACTAACACAAGTGCGAAAAGTGGTTTTTCAACACTATCACAAGTGCAAAAAGTGTTTTTTCCACACTAATACAAGTGCAAAAGTGGTGTCCTGCACCAACATAAGTGCGAAAAGTGGTTTTTCAACACTAACACAAGTGCGAAAAGTGGTTTTTCAACACTAACACAAGTGCGAAAAGTGGTTTTTCAACACTAACACAAGTGCGAAAAGTGTTTTTTCCACACTAATACAAGTGCAAAAGTGGTTTCCTGCACCAACACAAGTGCGAAAATTGGTTTTTCAACACTAACACAAGTGCGAAAAGTGGTTTTTCAACACTATCACAAGTGCAAAAATATTTTTTCCACACTAATACAAGTGCAAAAGTGGTTTCCTGCACCAACACAAGTGCGAAAAGTGGTTTTTCAACACTAACACAAGTGCGAAAAGTGATTTTTCAACACTAACACAAGTGCGAAAAGTGGTTTTTCCACACTAATACAAGTGCAAAAGTGGTTTCCTGCACCAACACAAGTGCGAAAAGTGGTTTTTCAACACTAACACAAGTGTGAAAAGTGGTTTTTCAACACTAACACAAGTGCGAAAAGTGGTTTTTCAACACTATCACAAGTGCAAAAAGTGTCTTTTCCACACAAATACAAGTGCAAAAGTGGTTTCCTGCACCAACACAAGTGCGAAAAGTGGTTTTTCAACACTAACACAAGTGCGAAAAGTGGTTTTTCAACACTAACACAAGTGCGAAAAGTGGTTTTTCCACAATAATACAAGTGCATAAGTGGTTTCCTGCACCAACACAAGTGCGAAAAGTGGTTTTTCAACACTAACACAAGTGCGAAAAGTGGTTTTTCAACACTATCACAAGTGCAAAAAGTGTTTTTTCCACACTAATACAAGTGCAAAAGTGGTTTCCTGGACCAACACAAGTGCGAAAAGTGTTTTTTCAACACTAACACAAGTGCGGAAAGTGGTTTTTCAACACTAACACAAGTGCGAAAAGTGCTTTTTCAACACTATCACAAGTGCAAAAAGTGTCTTTTCCACACAAATACAAGTGCAAAAGTGGTTTCCTGCACCAACACAAGTGCGAAAAGTGGTTTTTCAACACTAACACAAGTGCGAAAAGTGGTTTTTCAACACTATCACAAGTGCAAAAATATTTTTTCCACACTAATACAAGTGCAAAAGTGGTTTCCTGCACCAACACAAGTGCGAAAAGTGGTTTTTCAACACTAACACAAGTGCGAAAAGTGGTTTTTCAACACTAACACAAGTGCGAAAAGTGGTTTTTCCACACTAATACAAGTGCAAAAGTGGTTTCCTGCACCAACACAAGTGCGAAAAGTGGTTTTTCAACACTAACATAAGTGCGAAAAGTGGTTTTTCAACACTAACACAAGTGCGAAAAGTGGTTTTTCAACACTATCACAAGTGCAAAAAGTGTCTTTTCCACACAAATACAAGTGCAAAAGTGGTTTCCTGCACCAACACAAGTGCGAAAAGTGGTTTTTCAACACTAACACAAGTGCGAAAAGTGGTTTTTCAACACTAACACAAGTGCGAAAAGTGGTTTTTCCACACTAATACAAGTGCAAAAGTGGTGTCCTGCACCAACATAAGTGCGAAAAGTGGTTTTTCAACACTAACACAAGTGCGAAAAGTGGTTTTTCAACACTAACACAAGTGCGAAAAGTGGTTTTTCAACACTAACACAAGTGCGAAAAGTGTTTTTTCCACACTAATACAAGTGCAAAAGTGGTTTCCTGCACCAACACAAGTGCGAAAATTGGTTTTTCAACACTAACACAAGTGCGAAAAGTGGTTTTTTCAACACTATCACAAGTGCAAAAATATTTTTTCCACACTAATACAAGTGCAAAAGTGGTTTCCTGCACCAACACAAGTGCGAAAAGTGGTTTTTCAACACTAACACAAGTGCGAAAAGTGGTTTTTCAACACTAACACAAGTGCGAAAAGTGGTTTTTCCACACTAATACAAGTGCAAAAGTGGTTTCCTGCACCAACACAAGTGCGAAAAGTGGTTTTTCAACACTAACACAAGTGCGAAAAGTGGTTTTTCAACACTAACACAAGTGCGAAAAGTGGTTTTTCAACACTATCACAAGTGCAAAAAGTGTCTTTTCCACACAAATACAAGTGCAAAAGTGGTTTCCTGCACCAACACAAGTGCGAAAAGTGGTTTTTCAACACTAACACAAGTGCGAAAAGTGGTTTTTCAACACTAACACAAGTGCGAAAAGTGGTTTTTCCACAATAATACAAGTGCATAAGTGGTTTCCTGCACCAACACAAGTGCGAAAAGTGGTTTTTCAACACTAACACAAGTGCGAAAAGTGGTTTTTCAACACTATCACAAGTGCAAAAAGTGTTTTTTCCACACTAATACAAGTGCAAAAGTGGTTTCCTGGACCAACACAAGTGCGAAAAGTGTTTTTTCAACACTAACACAAGTGCGGAAAGTGGTTTTTCAACACTAACACAAGTGCGAAAAGTGCTTTTTCAACACTATCACAAGTGCAAAAAGTGTCTTTTCCACACAAATACAAGTGCAAAAGTGGTTTCCTGCACCAACACAAGTGCGAAAAGTGGTTTTTCAACACTAACACAAGTGCGAAAAGTGGTTTTTCAACACTATCACAAGTGCAAAAATATTTTTTCCACACTAATACAAGTGCAAAAGTGGTTTCCTGCACCAACACAAGTGCGAAAAGTGGTTTTTCAACACTAACACAAGTGCGAAAAGTGGTTTTTCAACACTAACACAAGTGCGAAAAGTGGTTTTTCCACACTAATACAAGTGCAAAAGTGGTTTCCTGCACCAACACAAGTGCGAAAAGTGGTTTTTCAACACTAACACAAGTGCGAAAAGTGGTTTTTCAACACTAACACAAGTGCGAAAAGTGGTTTTTCAACACTATCACAAGTGCAAAAAGTGTCTTTTCCACACAAATACAAGTGCAAAAGTGGTTTCCTGCACCAACACAAGTGCGAAAAGTGGTTTTTCAACACTAACACAAGTGCGAAAAGTGGTTTTTCAACACTAACACAAGTGCGAAAAGTGGTTTTTCCACAATAATACAAGTGCATAAGTGGTTTCCTGCACCAACACAAGTGCGAAAAGTGGTTTTTCAACACTAACACAAGTGCGAAAAGTGGTTTTTCAACACTATCACAAGTGCAAAAAGTGTTTTTTCCACACTAATACAAGTGCAAAAGTGGTTTCCTGGACCAACACAAGTGCGAAAAGTGTTTTTTCAACACTAACACAAGTGCGAAAAGTGGTTTTTCAACACTAACACAAGTGCGAAAAGTGCTTTTTCAACACTATCACAAGTGCAAAAAGTGTCTTTTCCACACAAATACAAGTGCAAAAGTGGTGTCCTGCACCAACATAAGTGCGAAAAGTGGTTTTTCAACACTAACACAAGTGCGAAAAGTGGTTTTTCAACACTATCACAAGTGCAAAAAGTGTTTTTTCCACACTAATACAAGTGCAAAAGTGGTGTCCTGCACCAACATAAGTGCGAAAAGTGGTTTTTCAACACTAACACAAGTGCGAAAAGTGGTTTTTCAACACTAACACAAGTGCGAAAAGTGGTTTTTCAACACTAACACAAGTGCGAAAAGTGTTTTTTCCACACTAATACAAGTGCAAAAGTGGTTTCCTGCACCAACACAAGTGCGAAAATTGGTTTTTCAACACTAACACAAGTGCGAAAAGTGGTTTTTTCAACACTATCACAAGTGCAAAAATATTTTTTCCACACTAATACAAGTGCAAAAGTGGTTTCCTGCACCAACACAAGTGCGAAAAGTGGTTTTTCAACACTAACACAAGTGCGAAAAGTGGTTTTTCAACACTAACACAAGTGCGAAAAGTGGTTTTTCCACACTAATACAAGTGCAAAAGTGGTTTCCTGCACCAACACAAGTGTGAAAAGTGGTTTTTCAACACTAACACAAGTGCGAACAGTGGTTTTTCAACACTAACACAAGTGCAAAAAGTGTTTTTTCCAAACTAATACAAGTGCAAAAGTGGTTTCCTGCACCAACAGAAGTGCGAAAAGTGGTTTTTCAACACTAACACAAGTGCGAAAAGTGGTTTTTCAACACTAACACAAGTGCGAAAAGTGGTTTTTCAACACTAACACAAGTGCGAAAAGTGTTTTTTCCACACTAATACATGTGCAAAAGTGGTTTCCTGCACCAACACAAGTGCGAAAAGTGGTTTTTCAACACTAACACAAGTGCGAACAGTGGTTTTTCAACACTAACACAAGTGCGAAAAGTGGTTTTTCAACACTAACACAAGTGCGAAAAGTGGTTTTTCCACACTAATACAATGGCAAAAGTGGTTTCCTGCACCAACACAAGTGCGAAAAGTGGTTTTTCAACACTAACACAAGTGCGAAAAGTGGTTTTTCAACACTAACACAAGTGCGAAGAGTGGTTTTTCCACACTAATACAAGTGCAAAAGTGGTTTCCTGCACCAACACAAGTGCGAAAAGTGGTTTTTCAACACTAACACGAGTGCGAAAAGTGGTTTTTCAACACTAACACAAGTGCGAAAAGTGGTTTTTCCACACTAATACAAGTGCAAAAGTGGTTTCCTGCACCAACACAAGTGCGAAAAGTGGTTTTTCAACACTAACACAAGTGCGAAAAGTGGTTTTTCAACACTATCACAAGTGCAAAAAGTGTTTTTTCCACACTAATACAAGTGCAAAAGTGGTTTCCTGCACCAACACAAGTGCGAAAAAAAGTGGTTTTTCAACACTAACACAAGTGCAAAAAGTGGTTTTTCAACACTAACACAAGTGCGAAAAGTGGTTTTTCCACACTAATACAAGTGCAAAAGTGGTTTCCTGCAACAACACAAGTGCGAAAAGTGGTTTTTCAACACTAACACAAGTGCGAAAAGTGGTTTTTCAACACTATCACAAGTGCAAAAAGTGTTTTTTCCACACTAATACAAGTGCAAAAGTGGTTTCCTGCACCAACACAAGTGCGAAAAGAGGTTTTTCAACACTAACACAAGTGCGAAAAGTGGTTTTTCAACACTAACACTAGTGCGAAAAGTGGTTTTTCAACACTAATACAATTGCAAAAGTGGTTTCCTGCACCAACACAAGTGCGAAAAGTGGTTTTTTAACACTAACACAAGTGCGAAAAGTGGTTTTTCAACACTAACACAAGTGCGAAAAGTGGTTTTTCAACACGATCACAAGTGCAAAAAGTGTTTTTTCCACACTAATACAAGTGCAAAAGTGGTTTCCTGCACCAACACAAGTGCGAAAAGTGGTTTTTCAACACTAACACAAGTGCGAAAAGTGGTTTTTCAACACTAACACAAGTGCGAAAAGTGGTTTTTCAACACTATCACAAGTGCAAAAAGTGTCTTTTCCACACAAATACAAGTGCAAAAGTGGTTTCCTGCACCAACACAAGTGCGAAAAGTGGTTTTTCAACACTAACACAAGTGCGAAAAGTGGTTTTTCAACACTAACACAAGTGCGAAAAGTGGTTTTTCCACAATAATACAAGTGCATAAGTGGTTTCCTGCACCAACACAAGTGCGAAAAGTGGTTTTTCAACACTAACACAAGTGCGAAAAGTGGTTTTTCAACACTATCACAAGTGCAAAAAGTGTTTTTTCCACACTAATACAAGTGCAAAAGTGGTTTCCTGGACCAACACAAGTGCGAAAAGTGTTTTTTCAACACTAACACAAGTGCGAAAAGTGGTTTTTCAACACTAACACAAGTGCGAAAAGTGCTTTTTCAACACTATCACAAGTGCAAAAAGTGTCTTTTCCACACAAATACAAGTGCAAAAGTGGTTTCCTGCACCAACACAAGTGCGAAAAGTGGTTTTTCAACACTAACACAAGTGCGAAAAGTGGTTTTTCAACACTAACACAAGTGCGAAAAGTGGTTTTTCAACACTATCACAAGTGCAAAAAGTGTTTTTTCCACACTAATACAAGTGCAAAAGTGGTTTCCTGCACCAACACAAGTGCGAAAAGTGGTTTTTCAACACAAACACAAGTGCGAAAAGTGATTTTTCAACACACACAAGTGCGAAAAGTGTTTTTTCCACGCTAATGCAAGTGCAAAAGTGGTTTCCTGCAACAACACAAGTGCGAAAAGTGGTTTTTCAACACTAACACAAGTGGGAAAAGTGGTTTTTCAACACTAACACAAGTGCGAAAAGTGGTTTTTCAACACTAACACAAGTGCGAAAAGTGGTTTTTCCACACTAATACAATGGCAAAAGTGGTTTCCTGCACCAACACAAGTGCGAAAAGTGGTTTTTCAACACTAACACAAGTGCGAAAAGTGGTTTTTCAACACTAACACAAGTGCGAAAAGTGGTTTTTCCACACTAATACAAGTGCAAAAGTGGTTTCCTGCACCAACACAAGTGCGAAAAGTGGTTTTTCAACACTAACACAAGTGCGAAAAGTGGTTTTTCAACACTATCACTCGTGAAAAAAGTGTTTTTTCCACACTAATACAAGTGCAAAAGTGGTTTCCTGCACCAACACAAGTGCGAAAAGTGGTTTTTCAACACTAACACAAGTGCGAAAAGTGGTTTTTCAACACTAATACAATTGCAAAAGTGGTTTCCTGCACCAACACAAGTGCGAAAAGTGGTTTTTCAACACTAACACAAGTGCGAAAAGTGGTTTCTCAACACTATCACAAGTGCAAAAAGTGTTTTTTCCACACTAATACAAGTGCAAAAGTGGTTTCCTGCACCAACGCAAGTGCGAAAAGTGGTTTTTCAACATTAACACAAGTGCGAAAAGTGGTTTTTCAACACTAAAACAAGTGCGAAAAGTGGTTTTTCCACACTACCACAAGTGCAAAAGTGGTTTCCTGCACCAACATAAGTGCGAAAAGTGGTTTTTCAACACTAACACAAGTGCGAAAAGTGGTTTTTCAACACTATCACAAGTGCAAAAAGTGTTTTTTCCACACTAATACAAGTGCAAAAGTGGTGTCCTGCACCAACATAAGTGCGAAAAGTGGTTTTTCAACACTAACACAAGTGCGAAAAGTGGTTTTTCAACACTAACACAAGTGCGAAAAGTGGTTTTTCAACACTAACACAAGTGCGAAAAGTGTTTTTTCCACACTAATACAAGTGCAAAAGTGGTTTCCTGCACCAACACAAGTGCGAAAATTGGTTTTTCAACACTAACACAAGTGCGAAAAGTGGTTTTTCAACACTATCACAAGTGCAAAAATATTTTTTCCACACTAATACAAGTGCAAAAGTGGTTTCCTGCACCAACACAAGTGCGAAAAGTGGTTTTTCAACACTAACACAAGTGCGAAAAGTGGTTTTTGAACACTAACACAAGTGCGAAAAGTGGTTTTTCCACACTAATACAAGTGCAAAAGTGGTTTTTCAACACTAACACAAGTGCGAACAGTGGTTTTTCAACACTAACACAAGTGCAAAAAGTGTTTTTTCCACACTAATACAAGTGCAAAAGTGGTTTCCTGCACCAACAGAAGTGCGAAAAGTGGTTTTTCAACACTAACACAAGTGCGAAAAGTGGTTTTTCAACACTAACACAAGTGCGAAAAGTGGTTTTTCAACACTAACACAAGTGCGAAAAGTGGTTTTTCCACACTAATACAATGGCAAAAGTGGTTTCCTGCACCAACACAAGTGCGAAAAGTGGTTTTTCAACACTAACACAAGTGCGAAAAGTGTTTTTTCAACACTAACACAAGTGCGAAGAGTGGTTTTTCCACACTAATACAAGTGCAAAAGTGGTTTCCTGCACCAACACAAGTGCGAAAAGTGGTTTTTCAACACTAACACGAGTGCGAAAAGTGGTTTTTCAACACTAACACAAGTGCGAAAAGTGGTTTTTCCACACTAATACAAGTGCAAAAGTGGTTTCCTGCACCAACACAAGTGCGAAAAGTGGTTTTTCAACACTAACACAAGTGCGAAAAGTGGTTTTTCAACACTATCACAAGTGCAAAAAGTGTTTTTTCCACACTAATACAAGTGCAAAAGTGGTTTCCTGCACCAACACAAGTGCGAAAAGTGGTTTTTCAACACTAACACAAGTGCAAAAAGTGGTTTTTCAACACTAACACAAGTGCGAAAAGTGGTTTTTCCACACTAATACAAGTGCAAAAGTGGTTTCCTGCAACAACACAAGTGCGAAAAGTGGTTTTTCAACACTAACACAAGTGCGAAAAGTGGTTTTTCAACACTATCACAAGTGCAAAAAGTGTTTTTTCCACACTAATACAAGTGCAAAAGTGGTTTCCTGCACCAACACAAGTGCGAAAAGTGGTTTTTCAACACTAACACAAGTGCGAAAAGTGGTTTTTCAACACTAACACTAGTGCGAAAAGTGGTTTTTCAACACTAATACAATTGCAAAAGTGGTTTCCTGCACCAACACATGTGCGAAAAGTGGTTTTTTAACACTAACACAAGTGCGAAAAGTGGTTTTTCAACACTAACACAAGTGCGAAAAGTGGTTTTTCAACACTATCACAAGTGCAAAAAGTGTTTTTTCCACACTAATACAAGTGCAAAAGTGGTTTCCTGCACCAACACAAGTGCGAAAAGTGGTTTTTCAACACTAACACAAGTGCGAAAAGTGGTTTTTCAACACTAACACAAGTGCGAAAAGTGGTTTTTCAACACTATCACAAGTGCAAAAAGTGTCTTTTCCACACAAATACAAGTGCAAAAGTGGTTTCCTGCACCAACACAAGTGCGAAAAGTGGTTTTTCAACACTAACACAAGTGCGAAAAGTGGTTTTTCAACACTAACACAAGTGCGAAAAGTGGTTTTTCCACAATAATACAAGTGCATAAGTGGTTTCCTGCACCAACACAAGTGCGAAAAGTGGTTTTTCAACACTAACACAAGTGCGAAAAGTGGTTTTTCAACACTATCACAAGTGCAAAAAGTGTTTTTTCCACACTAATACAAGTGCAAAAGTGGTTTCCTGGACCAACACAAGTGCGAAAAGTGTTTTTTCAACACTAACACAAGTGCGAAAAGTGGTTTTTCAACACTAACACAAGTGCGAAAAGTGCTTTTTCAACACTATCACAAGTGCAAAAAGTGTCTTTTCCACACAAATACAAGTGCAAAAGTGGTTTCCTGCACCAACACAAGTGCGAAAAGTGGTTTTTCAACACTAACACAAGTGCGAAAAGTGGTTTTTCAACACTAACACAAGTGCGAAAAGTGGTTTTTCAACACTATCACAAGTGCAAAAAGTGTTTTTTCCACACTAATACAAGTGCAAAAGTGGTTTCCTGCACCAACACAAGTGCGAAAAGTGGTTTTTCAACACAAACACAAGTGCAAAAAGTGATTTTTCAACACGAACACAAGTGCGAAAAGTGTTTTTTCCACGCTAATACAAGTGCAAAAGTGGTTTCCTGCAACAACACAAGTGCGAAAAGTGGTTTTTCAACACTAACACAAGTGGGAAAAGTGGTTTTTCAACACTAACACAAGTGCGAAAAGTGGTTTTTCAACACTAACACAAGTGCGAAAAGTGGTTTTTCCACACTAATACAATGGCAAAAGTGGTTTCCTGCACCAACACAAGTGCGAAAAGTGGTTTTTCAACACTAACACAAGTGCGAAAAGTGGTTTTTCAACACTAACACAAGTGCGAAAAGTGGTTTTTCCACACTAATACAAGTGCAAAAGTGGTTTCCTGCACCAACACAAGTGCGAAAAGTGGTTTTTCAACACTAACACAAGTGCGAAAAGTGGTTTTTCAACACTATCACTCGTGAAAAAAGTGTTTTTTCCACACTAATACAAGTGCAAAAGTGGTTTCCTGCACCAACACAAGTGCGAAAAGTGGTTTTTCAACACTAACACAAGTGCGAAAAGTGGTTTTTCAACACTAATACAATTGCAAAAGTGGTTTCCTGCACCAACACAAGTGCGAAAAGTGGTTTTTCAACACTAACACAAGTGCGAAAAGTGGTTTCTCAACACTATCACAAGTGCAAAAAGTGTTTTTTCCACACTAATACAAGTGCAAAAGTGGTTTCCTGCACCAACGCAAGTGCGAAAAGTGGTTTTTCAACATTAACACAAGTGCGAAAAGTGGTTTTTCAACACTAAAACAAGTGCGAAAAGTGGTTTTTCCACACTACCACAAGTGCAAAAGTGGTTTCCTGCACCAACATAAGTGCGAAAAGTGGTTTTTCAACACTAACACAAGTGCGAAAGTGGTTTTTCAACACTATCACAAGTGCAAAAAGTGTTTTTTCCACACTAATACAAGTGCAAAAGTGGTGTACTGCACCAACATAAGTGCGAAAAGTGGTTTTTCAACACTAACACAAGTGCGAAAAGTGGTTTTTCAACACTAACACAAGTGCGAAAAGTGGTTTTTCAACACTAACACAAGTGCGAAAAGTGTTTTTTCCACACTAATACAAGTGCAAAAGTGGTTTCCTGCACCAACACAAGTGCGAAAATTGGTTTTTCAACACTAACACAAGTGCGAAAAGTGGTTTTTCAACACTATCACAAGTGCAAAAATATTTTTTCCACACTAATACAAGTGCAAAAGTGGTTTCCTGCACCAACACAAGTGCGAAAAGTGGTTTTTCAACACTAACACAAGTGCGAAAAGTGGTTTTTGAACACTAACACAAGTGCGAAAAGTGGTTTTTCCACACTAATACAAGTGCAAAAGTGGTTTCCTGCACCAACACAAGTGTGAAAAGTGGTTTTTCAACACTAACACAAGTGCGAACAGTGGTTTTTCAACACTAACACAAGTGCAAAAAGTGTTTTTTCCACACTAATACAAGTGCAAAAGTGGTTTCCTGCACCAACAGAAGTGCGAAAAGTGGTTTTTCAACACTAACACAAGTGCGAAAAGTGGTTTTTCAACACTAACACAAGTGCGAAAAGTGGTTTTTCAACACTAACACAAGTGCGAAAAGTGTTTTTTCCACACTAATACATGTGCAAAAGTGGTTTCCTGCACCAACACAAGTGCGAAAAGTGGTTTTTCAACACTAACACAAGTGCGAACAGTGGTTTTTCAACACTAACACAAGTGCGAAAAGTGGTTTTTCAACACTAACACAAGTGCGAAAAGTGGTTTTTCCACACTAATACAATGGCAAAAGTGGTTTCCTGCACCAACACAAGTGCGAAAAGTGGTTTTTCAACACTAACACAAGTGCGAAAAGTGGTTTTTCAACACTAACACAAGTGCGAAGAGTGGTTTTTCCACACTAATACAAGTGCAAAAGTGGTTTCCTGCACCAACACAAGTGCGAAAAGTGGTTTTTCAAGACTAACACGAGTGCGAAAAGTGGTTTTTCAACACTAACACAAGTGTGAAAAGTGGTTTTTCCACACTAATACAAGTGCAAAAGTGGTTTCCTGCACCAACACAAGTGCGAAAAGTGGTTTTTCAACACTAACACAAGTGCGAAAAAGTGGTTTTTCAACACTATCACAAGTGCAAAAAGTGTTTTTTCCACACTAATACAAGTGCAAAAGTGGTTTCCTGCACCAACACAAGTGCGAAAAGTGGTTTTTCAACACTAACACAAGTGCAAAAAGTGGTTTTTCAACACTAACACAAGTGCGAAAAGTGGTTTTTCCACACTAATACAAGTGCAAAAGTGGTTTCCTGCAACAACACAAGTGCGAAAAGTGGTTTTTCAACACTAACACAAGTGCGAAAAGTGGTTTTTCAACACTATCACAAGTGCAAAAAGTGTTTTTTCCACACTAATACAAGTGCAAAAGTGGTTTCCTGCACCAACACAAGTGCGAAAAGTGGTTTTTCAACACTAACACAAGTGCGAAAAGTGGTTTTTCAACACTAACACTAGTGCGAAAAGTGGTTTTTCAACACTAATACAATTGCAAAAGTGGTTTCCTGCACCAACACAAGTGCGAAAAGTGGTTTTTCAACACTAACACAAGTGTGAAAAGTGGTTTTTCAACACTAACACAAGTGCGAAAAGTGGTTTTTCAACACTATCACAAGTGCAAAAAGTGTTTTTTCCACACTAATACAAGTGCAAAAGTGGTTTCCTGCACCAACACAAGTGCGAAAAGTGGTTTTTCAACACTAACACAAGTGCGAAAAGTGGTTTTTCAACACTAACACAAGTGCGAAAAATGGTTTTTCAACACTATCACAAGTGCAAAAAGTGTCTTTTCCACACAAATACAAGTGCAAAAGTGGTTTCCTGCACGAACACAAGTGCGAAAAGTGGTTTTTCAACACTAACACAAGTGCGAAAAGTGGTTTTTCAACACTAACACAAGTGCGAAAAGTGGTTTTTCCACAATAATACAAGTGCATAAGTGGTTTCCTGCACCAACACAAGTGCGAAAAGTGGTTTTTCAACACTAACACAAGTGCGAAAAGTGGTTTTTCAACACTATCACAAGTGCAAAAAGTGTTTTTTCCACACTAATACAAGTGCAAAAGTGGTTTCCTGCACCAACACAAGTGCGAAAAGTGTTTTTTCAACACTAACACAAGTGCGAAATGTGGTTTTTCAACACTAACACAAGTGCGAAAAGTGCTTTTTCCACACTAATACAAGTGCAAAAGTGGTTTCCTGCACCAACACAAGTGCGGAAAGTGATTTTCACCGCAACCACAAGTGTGGAAAGTGGTTCTGCCACACTAACACAAGTGTGAAAAGTGGTTTTCAACACTAACACGAGTGCGAAATGAAGTTTTCTACACTAACTCAATTGTTAAAAGTGGTTTTCAACGCCATCACAAGTGCGGAAAGTGGTTTGCAACAATTACACAAGTGCGAAAAGTGGTTTTGCATTGCCAGCACAAGTGTGGAACACCAACACAAGTGTGAAAAGTGGTTTTCAACACTAACACAAGTGTGAAAAGTGGATTTCAACCCCATCCGGAGCGCGAAAAGTGGTTTTTCTAAAAATACAAGTGTGCAAAGTGGTTTTCCATCACCAGAACAAGTGTGGAAAGAGGCTTTGCCACACCAACACTGGTGTGGAAAGTGGTTTTCAATGCCACCACACATGCAGAAAGTGGTCATGCAACACTAACACAACTGTGAGAAGTAGTTTACAACACCAACAAAAGTGCGAAAAGTGGTTTTGCAAAACGACCACAAGTGGGGAAAGTGGTTTTGCAACACTAACTCAAGTGCGGAAAGTGGTTCTGCAACACTAACACAAGTGCGAAAAGTGGTTTTTCCACACTAATACAAGTGCAAAAGTGGTTTCCTGCAACAACACAAGTGCGAAAAGTGGTTTTTCAACACTAACACAAGTGCGAAAAGTGGTTTTTCAACACTATCACAAGTGCAAAAAGTGTTTTTTCCACACTAATACAAGTGCAAAAGTGGTTTCCTGCACCAACACAAGTGCGAAAAGTGGTTTTTCAACACTAACACAGTGCGAAAAGTGGTTTTTCAACACTAACACAAGTGCGAAAAGTGGTTTTTCAACACTAATACAATTGCAAAAGTGGTTTCCTGCACCAACACAAGTGCGAAAAGTGGTTTTTCAACACTAACACAAGTGCGAAAAGTGGTTTTTCAACACTAACACAAGTGCGAAAAGTAGTTTTTCAACACTATCACAAGTGCAAAAAGTGTTTTTTCCACACTAATACAAGTGCAAAAGTGGTTTCCTGCACCAACACAAGTGCGAAAAGTGGTTTTTCAACACTAACACAAGTGCGAAAAGTGGTTTTTCAACACTAACACAAGTGCGAAAAGTGGTTTTTCAACACTATCACAAGTGCAAAAAGTGTCTTTTCCACACAAATACAAGTGCAAAAGTGGTTTCCTGCACCAACACAAGTGCGAAAAGTGGTTTTTCAACACTAACACAAGTGCGAAAAGTGGTTTTTCAACACTAACACAAGTGCGAAAAGTGGTTTTTCCACAATAATACAAGTGCATAAGTGGTTTCCTGCACCAACACAAGTGCAAAAAGTGGTTTTTCAACACTAACACAAGTGCGAAAAGTGGTTTTTCAACACTATCACAAGTGCAAAAAGTGTTTTTTCCACACTAATACAAGTGCAAAAGTGGTTTCCTGGACCAACACAAGTGCGAAAAGTGTTTTTTCAACACTAACACAAGTGCGAAAAGTGGTTTTTCAACACTAACACAAGTGCGAAAAGTGGTTTTTCAACACTATCACAAGTGCAAAAAGTGTCTTTTCCACACAAATACAAGTGCAAAAGTGGTTTCCTGCACCAACACAAGTGCGAAAAGTGGTTTTTCAACACTAACACAAGTGCGAAAAGTGGTTTTTCAACACTAACACAAGTGCGAAAAGTGGTTTTTCAACACTATCACAAGTGCAAAAAGTGTTTTTTCCACACTAATACAAGTGCAAAAGTGGTTTCCTGCACCAACACAAGTGCGAAAAGTGGTTTTTCAACACTAACACAAGTGCGAAAAGTGATTTTTCAACACGAACACAAGTGCGAAAAGTGTTTTTTCCACGCTAATACAAGTGCAAAAGTGGTTTCCTGCAACAACACAAGTGCGAAAAGTGGTTTTTCAACACTAACACAAGTGGGAAAAGTGGTTTTTCAACACTAACACAAGTGCGAAAAGTGGTTTTTCAACACTAACACAAGTGCGAAAAGTGGTTTTTCCACACTAATACAATGGCAAAAGTGGTTTCCTGCACCAACACAAGTGCGAAAAGTGGTTTTTCAACACTAACACAAGTGCGAAAAGTGGTTTTTCAACACTAACACAAGTGCGAAAAGTGGTTTTTCCACACTAATACAAGTGCAAAAGTGGTTTCCTGCACCAACACAATTGCGAAAAGTGGTTTTTCAACACTAACACAAGTGCGAAAAGTGGTTTTTCAACACTATCACTCGTGAAAAAAGTGTTTTTTCCACACTAATACAAGTGCAAAAGTGGTTTCCTGCACCAACACAAGTGCGAAAAGTGGTTTTTCAACACTAACACAAGTGCGAAAAGTGGTTTTTCAACACTAATACAATTGCAAAAGTGGTTTCCTGCACCAACACAAGTGCGAAAAGTGGTTTTTCAACACTAACACAAGTGCGAAAAGTGGTTTCTCAACACTATCACAAGTGCAAAAAGTGTTTTTTCCACACTAATACAAGTGCAAAAGTGGTTTCCTGCACCAACGCAAGTGCGAAAAGTGGTTTTTCAACATTAACACAAGTGTGAAAAGTGGTTTTTCAACACTAAAACAAGTGCGAAAAGTGGTTTTTCCACACTACCACAAGTGCAAAAGTGGTTTCCTGCACCAACATAAGTGCGAAAAGTGGTTTTTCAACACTAACACAAGTGCGAAAAGTGGTTTTTCAACACTATCACAAGTGCAAAAAGTGTTTTTTCCACACTAATACAAGTGCAAAAGTGGTGTCCTGCACCAACATAAGTGCGAAAAGTGGTTTTTCAACACTAACACAAGTGCGAAAAGTGGTTTTTCAACACTAACACAAGTGCGAAAAGTGGTTTTTCAACACTAACACAAGTGCGAAAAGTGTTTTTTCCACACTAATACAAGTGCAAAAGTGGTTTCCTGCACCAACACAAGTGCGAAAATTGGTTTTTCAACACTAACACAAGTGCGAAAAGTGGTTTTTCAACACTATCACAAGTGCAAAAATATTTTTTCCACACTAATACAAGTGCAAAAGTGGTTTCCTGCACCAACACAAGTGCGAAAAGTGGTTTTTCAACACTAACACAAGTGCGAAAAGTGGTTTTTCAACACTAACACAAGTGCGAAAAGTGGTTTTTCCACACTAATACAAGTGCAAAAGTGGTTTCCTGCACCAACACAAGTGCGAAAAGTGGTTTTTCAACACTAACACAAGTGCGAAAAGTGGTTTTTCAACACTAACACAAGTGCGAAAAGTGGTTTTTCAACACTATCACAAGTGCAAAAAGTGTCTTTTCCACACAAATACAAGTGCAAAAGTGGTTTCCTGCACCAACACAAGTGCGAAAAGTGGTTTTTCAACACTAACACAAGTGCGAAAAGTGGTTTTTCAACACTAACACAAGTGCGAAAAGTGGTTTTTCCACAATAATACAAGTGCATAAGTGGTTTCCTGCACCAACACAAGTGCGAAAAGTGGTTTTTCAACACTAACACAAGTGCGAAAAGTGGTTTTTCAACACTATCACAAGTGCAAAAAGTGTTTTTTCCACACTAATACAAGTGCAAAAGTGGTTTCCTGGACCAACACAAGTGCGAAAAGTGTTTTTTCAACACTAACACAAGTGCGAAAAGTGGTTTTTCAACACTAACACAAGTGCGAAAAGTGCTTTTTCAACACTATCACAAGTGCAAAAAGTGTCTTTTCCACACAAATACAAGTGCAAAAGTGGTTTCCTGCACCAACACAAGTGCGAAAAGTGGTTTTTCAACACTAACACAAGTGCGAAAAGTGGTTTTTCAACACTATCACAAGTGCAAAAATATTTTTTCCACACTAATACAAGTGCAAAAGTGGTTTCCTGCACCAACACAAGTGCGAAAAGTGGTTTTTCAACACTAACACAAGTGCGAAAAGTGGTTTTTCAACACTAACACAAGTGCGAAAAGTGGTTTTTCCACACTAATACAAGTGCAAAAGTGGTTTCCTGCACCAACACAAGTGCGAAAAGTGGTTTTTCAACACTAACACAAGTGCGAAAAGTGGTTTTTCAACACTAACACAAGTGCGAAAAGTGGTTTTTCAACACTATCACAAGTGCAAAAAGTGTCTTTTCCACACAAATACAAGTGCAAAAGTGGTTTCCTGCACCAACACAAGTGCGAAAAGTGGTTTTTCAACACTAACACAAGTGCGAAAAGTGGTTTTTCAACACTAACACAAGTGCGAAAAGTGGTTTTTCCACAATAATACAAGTGCATAAGTGGTTTCCTGCACCAACACAAGTGCGAAAAGTGGTTTTTCAACACTAACACAAGTGCGAAAAGTGGTTTTTCAACACTATCACAAGTGCAAAAAGTGTTTTTTCCACACTAATACAAGTGCAAAAGTGGTTTCCTGGACCAACACAAGTGCGAAAAGTGTTTTTTCAACACTAACACAAGTGCGAAAAGTGGTTTTTCAACACTAACACAAGTGCGAAAAGTGCTTTTTCAACACTATCACAAGTGCAAAAAGTGTCTTTTCCACACAAATACAAGTGCAAAAGTGGTTTCCTGCACCAACACAAGTGCGAAAAGTGGTTTTTCAACACTAACACAAGTGCGAAAAGTGGTTTTTCAACACTAACACAAGTGCGAAAAGTGGTTTTTCAACACTATCACAAGTGCAAAAAGTGTTTTTTCCACACTAATACAAGTGCAAAAGTGGTTTCCTGCACCAACACAAGTGCGAAAAGTGGTTTTTCAACACTAACACAAGTGCGAAAAGTGATTTTTCAACACGAACACAAGTGCGAAAAGTGTTTTTTCCACGCTAATACAAGTGCAAAAGTGGTTTCCTGCAACAACACAAGTGCGAAAAGTGGTTTTTCAACACTAACACAAGTGGGAAAAGTGGTTTTTCAACACTAACACAAGTGCGAAAAGTGGTTTTTCAACACTAACACAAGTGCGAAAAGTGGTTTTTCCACACTAATACAATGGCAAAAGTGGTTTCCTGCACCAACACAAGTGCGAAAAGTGGTTTTTCAACACTAACACAAGTGCGAAAAGTGGTTTTTCAACACTAACACAAGTGCGAAAAGTGGTTTTTCCACACTAATACAAGTGCAAAAGTGGTTTCCTGCACCAACACAAGTGCGAAAAGTGGTTTTTCAACACTAACACAAGTGCGAAAAGTGGTTTTTCAACACTATCACTCGTGAAAAAATTCTTTTTTCCACACTAATACAAGTGCAAAAGTGGTTTCCTGCACCAACACAAGTGCGAAAAGTGGTTTTTCAACACTAACACAAGTGCGAAAAGTGGTTTTTCAACACTAATACAATTGCAAAAGTGGTTTCCTGCACCAACACAAGTGCGAAAAGTGGTTTTTCAACACTAACACAAGTGCGAAAAGTGGTTTCTCAACACTATCACAAGTGCAAAAAGTGTTTTTTCCACACTAATACAAGTGCAAAAGTGGTTTCCTGCACCAACGCAAGTGCGAAAAGTGGTTTTTCAACATTAACACAAGTGCGAAAAGTGGTTTTTCAACACTAAAACAAGTGCGAAAAGTGGTTTTTCCACACTACCACAAGTGCAAAAGTGGTTTCCTGCACCAACATAAGTGCGAAAAGTGGTTTTTCAACACTAACACAAGTGCGAAAAGTGGTTTTTCAACACTATCACAAGTGCAAAAAGTGTTTTTTCCACACTAATACAAGTGCAAAAGTGGTGTCCTGCACCAACATAAGTGCGAAAAGTGGTTTTTCAACACTAACACAAGTGCGAAAAGTGGTTTTTCAACACTAACACAAGTGCGAAAAGTGGTTTTTCAACACTAACACAAGTGCGAAAAGTGTTTTTTCCACACTAATACAAGTGCAAAAGTGGTTTCCTGCACCAACACAAGTGCGAAAATTGGTTTTTCAACACTAACACAAGTGCGAAAAGTGGTTTTTCAACACTATCACAAGTGCAAAAATATTTTTTCCACACTAATACAAGTGCAAAAGTGGTTTCCTGCACCAACACAAGTGCGAAAAGTGGTTTTTCAACACTAACACAAGTGCGAAAAGTGGTTTTTCAACACTAACACAAGTGCGAAAAGTGGTTTTTCAACACTAACACAAGTGCGAAAAGTGGTTTTTCCACACTAATACAAGTGCAAAAGTGGTTTCCTGCACCAACACAAGTGCGAAAAGTGGTTTTTCAACACTAACACAAGTGCGAAAAGTGGTTTTTCAACACTAACACAAGTGCGAAAAGTGGTTTTTCAACACTATCACAAGTGCAAAAAGTGTCTTTTCCACACAAATACAAGTGCAAAAGTGGTTTCCTGCACCAACACAAGTGCGAAAAGTGGTTTTTCAACACTAACACAAGTGCGAAAAGTGGTTTTTCAACACTAACACAAGTGTGAAAAGTGGTTTTTCCACAATAATACAAGTGCATAAGTGGTTTCCTGCACCAACACAAGTGCGAAAAGTGGTTTTTCAACACTAACACAAGTGCGAAAAGTGGTTTTTCAACACTATCACAAGTGCAAAAAGTGTTTTTTCCACACTAATACAAGTGCAAAAGTGGTTTCCTGGACCAACACAAGTGCGAAAAGTGTTTTTTCAACACTAACACAAGTGCGAAAAGTGGTTTTTCAACACTAACACAAGTGCGAAAAGTGCTTTTTCAACACTATCACAAGTGCAAAAAGTGTTTTTTCCACACTAATACAAGTGCAAAAGTGGTTTCCTGCACCAACACAAGTGCGAAAAGTGGTTTTTCAACACTAACACAAGTGCGAAAAGTGGTTTTTCAACACTAATACAATTGCAAAAGTGGTTTCCTGCACCAACACAAGTGCGAAAAGTGGTTTTTCAACACTAACACAAGTGCGAAAAGTGGTTTCTCAACACTATCACAAGTGCAAAAAGTGTTTTTTCCACACTAATACAAGTGCAAAAGTGGTTTCCTGCACCAACGCAAGTGCGAAAAGTGGTTTTTCAACATTAACACAAGTGTGAAAAGTGGTTTTTCAACACTAAAACAAGTGCGAAAAGTGGTTTTTCCACACTACCACAAGTGCAAAAGTGGTTTCCTGCACCAACATAAGTGCGAAAAGTGGTTTTTCAACACTAACACAAGTGCGAAAAGTGGTTTTTCAACACTATCACAAGTGCAAAAAGTGTTTTTTCCACACTAATACAAGTGCAAAAGTGGTGTCCTGCACCAACATAAGTGCGAAAAGTGGTTTTTCAACACTAACACAAGTGCGAAAAGTGGTTTTTCAACACTAACACAAGTGCGAAAAGTGGTTTTTCAACACTAACACAAGTGCGAAAAGTGTTTTTTCCACACTAATACAAGTGCAAAAGTGGTTTCCTGCACCAACACAAGTGCGAAAATTGGTTTTTCAACACTAACACAAGTGCGAAAAGTGGTTTTTCAACACTATCACAAGTGCAAAAATATTTTTTCCACACTAATACAAGTGCAAAAGTGGTTTCCTGCACCAACACAAGTGCGAAAAGTGGTTTTTCAACACTAACACAAGTGCGAAAAGTGGTTTTTCAACACTAACACAAGTGCGAAAAGTGGTTTTTCCACACTAATACAAGTGCAAAAGTGGTTTCCTGCACCAACACAAGTGCGAAAAGTGGTTTTTCAACACTAACACAAGTGCGAAAAGTGGTTTTTCAACACTAACACAAGTGCGAAAAGTGGTTTTTCAACACTATCACAAGTGCAAAAAGTGTCTTTTCCACACAAATACAAGTGCAAAAGTGGTTTCCTGCACCAACACAAGTGCGAAAAGTGGTTTTTCAACACTAACACAAGTGCGAAAAGTGGTTTTTCAACACTAACACAAGTGCGAAAAGTGGTTTTTCCACAATAATACAAGTGCATAAGTGGTTTCCTGCACCAACACAAGTGCGAAAAGTGGTTTTTCAACACTAACACAAGTGCGAAAAGTGGTTTTTCAACACTATCACAAGTGCAAAAAGTGTTTTTTCCACACTAATACAAGTGCAAAAGTGGTTTCCTGGACCAACACAAGTGCGAAAAGTGTTTTTTCAACACTAACACAAGTGCGAAAAGTGGTTTTTCAACACTAACACAAGTGCGAAAAGTGCTTTTTCAACACTATCACAAGTGCAAAAAGTGTCTTTTCCACACAAATACAAGTGCAAAAGTGGTTTCCTGCACCAACACAAGTGCGAAAAGTGGTTTTTCAACACTAACACAAGTGCGAAAAGTGGTTTTTCAACACTATCACAAGTGCAAAAATATTTTTTCCACACTAATACAAGTGCAAAAGTGGTTTCCTGCACCAACACAAGTGCGAAAAGTGGTTTTTCAACACTAACACAAGTGCGAAAAGTGGTTTTTCAACACTAACACAAGTGCGAAAAGTGGTTTTTCCACACTAATACAAGTGCAAAAGTGGTTTCCTGCACCAACACAAGTGCGAAAAGTGGTTTTTCAACACTAACACAAGTGCGAAAAGTGGTTTTTCAACACTAACACAAGTGCGAAAAGTGGTTTTTCAACACTATCACAAGTGCAAAAAGTGTCTTTTCCACACAAATACAAGTGCAAAAGTGGTTTCCTGCACCAACACAAGTGCGAAAAGTGGTTTTTCAACACTAACACAAGTGCGAAAAGTGGTTTTTCAACACTAACACAAGTGCGAAAAGTGGTTTTTCCACAATAATACAAGTGCATAAGTGGTTTCCTGCACCAACACAAGTGCGAAAAGTGGTTTTTCAACACTAACACAAGTGCGAAAAGTGGTTTTTCAACACTATCACAAGTGCAAAAAGTGTTTTTTCCACACTAATACAAGTGCAAAAGTGGTTTCCTGGACCAACACAAGTGCGAAAAGTGTTTTTTCAACACTAACACAAGTGCGAAAAGTGGTTTTTCAACACTAACACAAGTGCGAAAAGTGCTTTTTCAACACTATCACAAGTGCAAAAAGTGTCTTTTCCACACAAATACAAGTGCAAAAGTGGTTTCCTGCACCAACACAAGTGCGAAAAGTGGTTTTTCAACACTAACACAAGTGCGAAAAGTGGTTTTTCAACACTAACACAAGTGCGAAAAGTGGTTTTTCAACACTATCACAAGTGCAAAAAGTGTTTTTTCCACACTAATACAAGTGCAAAAGTGGTTTCCTGCACCAACACAAGTGCGAAAAGTGGTTTTTCAACACTAACACAAGTGCGAAAAGTGATTTTTCAACACGAACACAAGTGCGAAAAGTGTTTTTTCCACGCTAATACAAGTGCAAAAGTGGTTTCCTGCAACAACACAAGTGCGAAAAGTGGTTTTTCAACACTAACACAAGTGGGAAAAGTGGTTTTTCAACACTAACACAAGTGCGAAAAGTGGTTTTTCAACACTAACACAAGTGCGAAAAGTGGTTTTTCCACACTAATACAATGGCAAAAGTGGTTTCCTGCACCAACACAAGTGCGAAAAGTGGTTTTTCAACACTAACACAAGTGCGAAAAGTGGTTTTTCAACACTAACACAAGTGCGAAAAGTGGTTTTTCCACACTAATACAAGTGCAAAAGTGGTTTCCTGCACCAACACAAGTGCGAAAAGTGGTTTTTCAACACTAACACAAGTGCGAAAAGTGGTTTTTCAACACTATCACTCGTGAAAAAATTCTTTTTTCCACACTAATACAAGTGCAAAAGTGGTTTCCTGCACCAACACAAGTGCGAAAAGTGGTTTTTCAACACTAACACAAGTGCGAAAAGTGGTTTTTCAACACTAATACAATTGCAAAAGTGGTTTCCTGCACCAACACAAGTGCGAAAAGTGGTTTTTCAACACTAACACAAGTGCGAAAAGTGGTTTCTCAACACTATCACAAGTGCAAAAAGTGTTTTTTCCACACTAATACAAGTGCAAAAGTGGTTTCCTGCACCAACGCAAGTGCGAAAAGTGGTTTTTCAACATTAACACAAGTGCGAAAAGTGGTTTTTCAACACTAAAACAAGTGCGAAAAGTGGTTTTTCCACACTACCACAAGTGCAAAAGTGGTTTCCTGCACCAACATAAGTGCGAAAAGTGGTTTTTCAACACTAACACAAGTGCGAAAAGTGGTTTTTCAACACTATCACAAGTGCAAAAAGTGTTTTTTCCACACTAATACAAGTGCAAAAGTGGTGTCCTGCACCAACATAAGTGCGAAAAGTGGTTTTTCAACACGAACACAAGTGCGAAAAGTGGTTTTTCAACACTAACACAAGTGCGAAAAGTGGTTTTTCAACACTAACACAAGTGCGAAAAGTGTTTTTTCCACACTAATACAAGTGCAAAAGTGGTTTCCTGCACCAACACAAGTGCGAAAATTGGTTTTTCAACACTAACACAAGTGCGAAAAGTGGTTTTTCAACACTATCACAAGTGCAAAAATATTTTTTCCACACTAATACAAGTGCAAAAGTGGTTTCCTGCACCAACACAAGTGCGAAAAGTGGTTTTTCAACACTAACACAAGTGCGAAAAGTGGTTTTTCAACACTAACACAAGTGCGAAAAGTGGTTTTTCAACACTAACACAAGTGCGAAAAGTGGTTTTTCCACACTAATACAAGTGCAAAAGTGGTTTCCTGCACCAACACAAGTGCGAAAAGTGGTTTTTCAACACTAACACAAGTGCGAAAAGTGGTTTTTCAACACTAACACAAGTGCGAAAAGTGGTTTTTCAACACTATCACAAGTGCAAAAAGTGTCTTTTCCACACAAATACAAGTGCAAAAGTGGTTTCCTGCACCAACACAAGTGCGAAAAGTGGTTTTTCAACACTAACACAAGTGCGAAAAGTGGTTTTTCAACACTAACACAAGTGTGAAAAGTGGTTTTTCCACAATAATACAAGTGCATAAGTGGTTTCCTGCACCAACACAAGTGCGAAAAGTGGTTTTTCAACACTAACACAAGTGCGAAAAGTGGTTTTTCAACACTATCACAAGTGCAAAAAGTGTTTTTTCCACACTAATACAAGTGCAAAAGTGGTTTCCTGGACCAACACAAGTGCGAAAAGTGTTTTTTCAACACTAACACAAGTGCGAAAAGTGGTTTTTCAACACTAACACAAGTGCGAAAAGTGCTTTTTCAACACTATCACAAGTGCAAAAAGTGTCTTTTCCACACAAATACAAGTGCAAAAGTGGTTTCCTGCACCAACACAAGTGCGGAAAGTGGTTTTTCAACACTAACACAAGTGCGAAAAGTGGTTTTTCAACACTAACACAAGTGCGAAAAGTGGTTTTTCAACACTATCACAAGTGCAAAAAGTGTTTTTTCCACACTAATACAAGTGCAAAAGTGGTTTCCTGCACCAACACAAGTGCAAAAAGTGGTTTTTCAACACTAACACAAGTGCGAAAAGTGATTTTTCAACACGAACACAAGTGCGAAAAGTGTTTTTTCCACGCTAATACAAGTGCAAAAGTGGTTTCCTGCACCAACACAAGTGCGAAAAGTGGTTTTTCAACACTAACACAAGTGCAAAAAGTGGTTTTTCAACACTAACACAAGTGCGAAAAGTGGTTTGTCCACACTAATACAAGTGCAAAAGTGGTTTCCTGCAACAACACAAGTGCGAAAAGTGGTTTTTCAACACTAACACAAGTGCGAAAAGTGGTTTTTCAACACTATCACAAGTGCAAAAAGTGTTTTTTCCACACTAATACAAGTGCAAAAGTGGTTTCCTGCACCAACACAAGTGCGAAAAGTGGTTTTTCAACACTATCACAAGTGCAAAAAGTGTTTTTTCCACACTAATACAAGTGCAAAAGTGGTTTCCTGCACCAACACAAGTGCGAAAAGTGGTTTTTCAACACTAACACAAGTGCGAAAAGTGGTTTTTCAACACTAACACAAGTGCGAAAAGTGGTTTTTCAACACTATCACAAGTGCAAAAAGTGTCTTTTCCACACAAATACAAGTGCAAAAGTGGTTTCCTGCACGAACACAAGTGCGAAAAGTGGTTTTTCAACACTAACACAAGTGCGAAAAGTGGTTTTTCAACACTAACACAAGTGCGAAAAGTGGTTTTTCCACAATAATACAAGTGCATAAGTGGTTTCCTGCACCAACACAAGTGCGAAAAGTGGTTTTTCAACACTAACACAAGTGCGAAAAGTGGTTTTTCAACACTATCACAAGTGCAAAAAGTGTTTTTTCCACACTAATACAAGTGCAAAAGTGGTTTCCTGCACCAACACAAGTGCGAAAAGTGTTTTTTCAACACTAACACAAGTGCGAAAAGTGGTTTTTCAACACTAACACAAGTGCAAAAGTGGTTTCCTGCACCAACACAAGTGCGGAAAGTGATTTTCACCGCAACCACAAGTGTGGAAAGTGGTTCTGCCACACTAACACAAGTGTGAAAAGTGGTTTTCAACACTAACACGAGTGCGAAATGAAGTTTTCTACACTAACTCAATTGTTAAAAGTGGTTTTCAACGCCATCACAAGTGCGGAAAGTGGTTTGCAACAATTACACAAGTGCGAAAAGTGGTTTTGCATTGCCAGCACAAGTGTGGAACACCAACACAAGTGTGAAAAGTGGTTTTCAACACTAACACAAGTGTGAAAAGTGGATTTCAACCCCATCCGGAGCGCGAAAAGTGGTTTTTCTAAAAATACAAGTGTGCAAAGTGGTTTTCCATCACCACAACAAGTGTGGAAAGAGGCTTTGCCACACCAACACTGGTGTGGAAAGTGGTTTTCAATGCCACCACACATGCAGAAAGTGGTCATGCAACACTAACACAACTGTGAGAAGTAGTTTACAACACCAACAAAAGTGCGAAAAGTGGTTTTGCAAAACGACCACAAGTGGGGAAAGTGGTTTTGCAACACTAACTCAAGTGCGGAAAGTGGTTCTGCAACACTAACACAAGTGCGAAAAGTGGTTTTTCCACACTAATACAAGTGCAAAAGTGGTTTCCTGCAACAACACAAGTGCGAAAAGTGGTTTTTCAACACTAACACAAGTGCGAAAAGTGGTTTTTCAACACTATCACAAGTGCAAAAAGTGTTTTTTCCACACTAATACAAGTGCAAAAGTGGTTTCCTGCACCAACACAAGTGCGAAAAGTGGTTTTTCAACACTAACACAAGTGCGAAAAGTGGTTTTTCAACACTAACACAAGTGCGAAAAGTGGTTTTTCAACACTAATACAATTGCAAAAGTGGTTTCCTGCACCAACACAAGTGCGAAAAGTGGTTTTTCAACACTAACACAAGTGCGAAAAGTGGTTTTTCAACACTAACACAAGTGCGAAAAGTGGTTTTTCAACACTATCACAAGTGCAAAAAGTGTTTTTTCCACACTAATACAAGTGCAAAAGTGGTTTCCTGCACCAACACAAGTGCGAAAAGTGGTTTTTCAACACTAACACAAGTGCGAAAAGTGGTTTTTCAACACTAACACAAGTGCAAAAAGTGGTTTTTCAACACTATCACAAGTGCAAAAAGTGTCTTTTCCACACAAATACAAGTGCAAAAGTGGTTTCCTGCACCAACACAAGTGCGAAAAGTGGTTTTTCAACACTAACACAAGTGCGAAAAGTGGTTTTTCAACACTAACACAAGTGCGAAAAGTGGTTTTTCCACAATAATACAAGTGCATAAGTGGTTTCCTGCACCAACACAAGTGCAAAAAGTGGTTTTTCAACACTAACACAAGTGCGAAAAGTGGTTTTTCAACACTATCACAAGTGCAAAAAGTGTTTTTTCCACACTAATACAAGTGCAAAAGTGGTTTCCTGGACCAACACAAGTGCGAAAAGTGTTTTTTCAACACTAACACAAGTGCGAAAAGTGGTTTTTCAACACTAACACAAGTGCGAAAAGTGGTTTTTCAACACTATCACAAGTGCAAAAAGTGTCTTTTCCACACAAATACAAGTGCAAAAGTGGTTTCCTGCACCAACACAAGTGCGAAAAGTGGTTTTTCAACACTAACACAAGTGCGAAAAGTGGTTTTTCAACACTAACACAAGTGCGAAAAGTGGTTTTTCAACACTATCACAAGTGCAAAAAGTGTTTTTTCCACACTAATACAAGTGCAAAAGTGGTTTCCTGCACCAACACAAGTGCGAAAAGTGGTTTTTCAACACTAACACAAGTGCGAAAAGTGATTTTTCAACACGAACACAAGTGCGAAAAGTGTTTTTTCCACGCTAATACAAGTGCAAAAGTGGTTTCCTGCAACAACACAAGTGCGAAAAGTGGTTTTTCAACACTAACACAATTGGGAAAAGTGGTTTTTCAACACTAACACAAGTGCGAAAAGTGGTTTTTCAACACTAACACAAGTGCGAAAAGTGGTTTTTCCACACTAATACAATGGCAAAAGTGGTTTCCTGCACCAACACAAGTGCGAAAAGTGGTTTTTCAACACTAACACAAGTGCGAAAAGTGGTTTTTCAACACTAACACAAGTGCGAAAAGTGGTTTTTCCACACTAATACAAGTGCAAAAGTGGTTTCCTGCACCAACACAAGTGCGAAAAGTGGTTTTTCAACACTAACACAAGTGCGAAAAGTGGTTTTTCAACACTATCACTCGTGAAAAAAGTGTTTTTTCCACACTAATACAAGTGCAAAAGTGGTTTCCTGCACCAACACAAGTGCGAAAAGTGGTTTTTCAACACTAACACAAGTGCGAAAAGTGGTTTTTCAACACTAATACAATTGCAAAAGTGGTTTCCTGCACCAACACAAGTGCGAAAAGTGGTTTTTCAACACTAACACAAGTGCGAAAAGTGGTTTCTCAACACTATCACAAGTGCAAAAAGTGTTTTTTCCACACTAATACAAGTGCAAAAGTGGTTTCCTGCACCAACACAAGTGCGAAAAGTGGTTTTTCAACATTAACACAAGTGCGAAAAGTGGTTTTTCAACACTAAAACAAGTGCGAAAAGTGGTTTTTCCACACTACCACAAGTGCAAAAGTGGTTTCCTGCACCAACATAAGTGCGAAAAGTGGTTTTTCAACACTAACACAAGTGCGAAAAGTGGTTTTTCAACACTATCACAAGTGCAAAAAGTGTTTTTTCCACACTAATACAAGTGCAAAAGTGGTGTCCTGCACCAACATAAGTGCGAAAAGTGGTTTTTCAACACTAACACAAGTGCGAAAAGTGGTTTTTCAACACTAACACAAGTGCGAAAAGTGGTTTTTCAACACTAACACAAGTGCGAAAAGTGTTTTTTCCACACTAATACAAGTGCAAAAGTGGTTTCCTGCACCAACACAAGTGCGAAAATTGGTTTTTCAACACTAACACAAGTGCGAAAAGTGGTTTTTCAACACTATCACAAGTGCAAAAATATTTTTTCCACACTAATACAAGTGCAAAAGTGGTTTCCTGCACCAACACAAGTGCGAAAAGTGGTTTTTCAACACTAACACAAGTGCGAAAAGTGGTTTTTCAACACTAACACAAGTGCGAAAAGTGGTTTTTCCACACTAATACAAGTGCAAAAGTGGTTTCCTGCACCAACACAAGTGCGAAAAGTGGTTTTTCAACACTAACACAAGTGCGAAAAGTGGTTTTTCAACACTAACACAAGTGCGAAAAGTGGTTTTTCAACACTATCACAAGTGCAAAAAGTGTCTTTTCCACACAAATACAAGTGCAAAAGTGGTTTCCTGCACCAACACAAGTGCGAAAAGTGGTTTTTCAACACTAACACAAGTGCGAAAAGTGGTTTTTCAACACTAACACAAGTGCGAAAAGTGGTTTTTCCACAATAATACAAGTGCATAAGTGGTTTCCTGCACCAACACAAGTGCGAAAAGTGGTTTTTCAACACTAACACAAGTGCGAAAAGTGGTTTTTCAACACTATCACAAGTGCAAAAAGTGTTTTTTCCACACTAATACAAGTGCAAAAGTGGTTTCCTGGACCAACACAAGTGCGAAAAGTGTTTTTTCAACACTAACACAAGTGCGAAAAGTGGTTTTTCAACACTAACACAAGTGCGAAAAGTGCTTTTTCAACACTATCACAAGTGCAAAAAGTGTCTTTTCCACACAAATACAAGTGCAAAAGTGGTTTCCTGCACCAACACAAGTGCGAAAAGTGGTTTTTCAACACTAACACAAGTGCGAAAAGTGGTTTTTCAACACTATCACAAGTGCAAAAATATTTTTTCCACACTAATACAAGTGCAAAAGTGGTTTCCTGCACCAACACAAGTGCGAAAAGTGGTTTTTCAACACTAACACAAGTGCGAAAAGTGGTTTTTCAACACTAACACAAGTGCGAAAAGTGGTTTTTCCACACTAATACAAGTGCAAAAGTGGTTTCCTGCACCAACACAAGTGCGAAAAGTGGTTTTTCAACACTAACACAAGTGCGAAAAGTGGTTTTTCAACACTAACACAAGTGCGAAAAGTGGTTTTTCAACACTATCACAAGTGCAAAAAGTGTCTTTTCCACACAAATACAAGTGCAAAAGTGGTTTCCTGCACCAACACAAGTGCGAAAAGTGGTTTTTCAACACTAACACAAGTGCGAAAAGTGGTTTTTCAACACTAACACAAGTGCGAAAAGTGGTTTTTCCACAATAATACAAGTGCATAAGTGGTTTCCTGCACCAACACAAGTGCGAAAAGTGGTTTTTCAACACTAACACAAGTGCGAAAAGTGGTTTTTCAACACTATCACAAGTGCAAAAAGTGTTTTTTCCACACTAATACAAGTGCAAAAGTGGTTTCCTGGACCAACACAAGTGCGAAAAGTGTTTTTTCAACACTAACACAAGTGCGAAAAGTGGTTTTTCAACACTAACACAAGTGCGAAAAGTGCTTTTTCAACACTATCACAAGTGCAAAAAGTGTCTTTTCCACACAAATACAAGTGCAAAAGTGGTTTCCTGCACCAACACAAGTGCGAAAAGTGGTTTTTCAACACTAACACAAGTGCGAAAAGTGGTTTTTCAACACTAACACAAGTGCGAAAAGTGGTTTTTCAACACTATCACAAGTGCAAAAAGTGTTTTTTCCACACTAATACAAGTGCAAAAGTGGTTTCCTGCACCAACACAAGTGCGAAAAGTGGTTTTTCAACACTAACACAAGTGCGAAAAGTGATTTTTCAACACGAACACAAGTGCGAAAAGTGTTTTTTCCACGCTAATACAAGTGCAAAAGTGGTTTCCTGCAACAACACAAGTGCGAAAAGTGGTTTTTCAACACTAACACAAGTGGGAAAAGTGGTTTTTCAACACTAACACAAGTGCGAAAAGTGGTTTTTCAACACTAACACAAGTGCGAAAAGTGGTTTTTCCACACTAATACAATGGCAAAAGTGGTTTCCTGCACCAACACAAGTGTGAAAAGTGGTTTTTCAACACTAACACAAGTGCGAAAAGTGGTTTTTCAACACTAACACAAGTGTGAAAAGTGGTTTTTCCACACTAATACAAGTGCAAAAGTGGTTTCCTGCACCAACACAAGTGCGAAAAGTGGTTTTTCAACACTAACACAAGTGCGAAAAGTGGTTTTTCAACACTATCACTCGTGAAAAAAGTGTTTTTTCCACACTAATACAAGTGCAAAAGTGGTTTCCTGCACCAACACAAGTGCGAAAAGTGGTTTTTCAACACTAACACAAGTGCGAAAAGTGGTTTTTCAACACTAATACAATTGCAAAAGTGGTTTCCTGCACCAACACAAGTGCGAAAAGTGGTTTTTCAACACTAACACAAGTGCGAAAAGTGGTTTCTCAACACTATCACAAGTGCAAAAAGTGTTTTTTCCACACTAATACAAGTGCAAAAGTGGTTTCCTGCACCAACGCAAGTGCGAAAAGTGGTTTTTCAACATTAACACAAGTGCGAAAAGTGGTTTTTCAACACTAAAACAAGTGCGAAAAGTGGTTTTTCCACACTACCACAAGTGCAAAAGTGGTTTCCTGCACCAACATAAGTGCGAAAAGTGGTTTTTCAACACTAACACAAGTGCGAAAAGTGGTTTTTCAACACTATCACAAGTGCAAAAAGTGTTTTTTCCACACTAATACAAGTGCAAAAGTGGTGTCCTGCACCAACATAAGTGCGAAAAGTGGTTTTTCAACACTAACACAAGTGCGAAAAGTGGTTTTTCAACACTAACACAAGTGCGAAAAGTGGTTTTTCAACACTAACACAAGTGCGAAAAGTGTTTTTTCCACACTAATACAAGTGCAAAAGTGGTTTCCTGCACCAACACAAGTGCGAAAATTGGTTTTTCAACACTAACACAAGTGCGAAAAGTGGTTTTTCAACACTATCACAAGTGCAAAAATATTTTTTCCACACTAATACAAGTGCAAAAGTGGTTTCCTGCACCAACACAAGTGCGAAAAGTGGTTTTTCAACACTAACACAAGTGCGAAAAGTGGTTTTTCAACACTAACACAAGTGCGAAAAGTGGTTTTTCAACACTAACACAAGTGCGAAAAGTGGTTTTTCCACACTAATACAAGTGCAAAAGTGGTTTCCTGCACCAACACAAGTGCGAAAAGTGGTTTTTCAACACTAACACAAGTGCGAAAAGTGGTTTTTCAACACTAACACAAGTGCGAAAAGTGGTTTTTCAACACTATCACAAGTGCAAAAAGTGTCTTTTCCACACAAATACAAGTGCAAAAGTGGTTTCCTGCACCAACACAAGTGCGAAAAGTGGTTTTTCAACACTAACACAAGTGCGAAAAGTGGTTTTTCAACACTAACACAAGTGTGAAAAGTGGTTTTTCCACAATAATACAAGTGCATAAGTGGTTTCCTGCACCAACACAAGTGCGAAAAGTGGTTTTTCAACACTAACACAAGTGCGAAAAGTGGTTTTTCAACACTATCACAAGTGCAAAAAGTGTTTTTTCCACACTAATACAAGTGCAAAAGTGGTTTCCTGGACCAACACAAGTGCGAAAAGTGTTTTTTCAACACTAACACAAGTGCGAAAAGTGGTTTTTCAACACTAACACAAGTGCGAAAAGTGCTTTTTCAACACTATCACAAGTGCAAAAAGTGTCTTTTCCACACAAATACAAGTGCAAAAGTGGTTTCCTGCACCAACACAAGTGCGGAAAGTGGTTTTTCAACACTAACACAAGTGCGAAAAGTGGTTTTTCAACACTAACACAAGTGCGAAAAGTGGTTTTTCAACACTATCACAAGTGCAAAAAGTGTTTTTTCCACACTAATACAAGTGCAAAAGTGGTTTCCTGCACCAACACAAGTGCAAAAAGTGGTTTTTCAACACTAACACAAGTGCGAAAAGTGATTTTTCAACACGAACACAAGTGCGAAAAGTGTTTTTTCCACGCTAATACAAGTGCAAAAGTGGTTTCCTGCAACAACACAAGTGCGAAAAGTGGTTTTTCAACACTAACACAAGTGGGAAAAGTGGTTTTTCAACACTAACACAAGTGCGAAAAGTGGTTTTTCAACACTAACACAAGTGCGAAAAGTGGTTTTTCCACACTAATACAATGGCAAAAGTGGTTTCCTGCACCAACACAAGTGCGAAAAGTGGTTTTTCAACACTAACACAAGTGCGAAAAGTGGTTTTTCAACACTAACACAAGTGCGAAAAGTGGTTTTTCCACACTAATACAAGTGCAAAAGTGGTTTCCTGCACCAACACAAGTGCGAAAAGTGGTTTTTCAACACTAACACAAGTGCGAAAAGTGGTTTTTCAACACTATCACTCGTGAAAAAAGTGTTTTTTCCACACTAATACAAGTGCAAAAGTGGTTTCCTGCACCAACACAAGTGCGAAAAGTGGTTTTTCAACACTAACACAAGTGCGAAAAGTGGTTTTTCAACACTAATACAATTGCAAAAGTGGTTTCCTGCACCAACACAAGTGCGAAAAGTGGTTTTTCAACACTAACACAAGTGCGAAAAGTGGTTTCTCAACACTATCACAAGTGCAAAAAGTGTTTTTTCCACACTAATACAAGTGCAAAAGTGGTTTCCTGCACCAACGCAAGTGCGAAAAGTGGTTTTTCAACATTAACACAAGTGCGAAAAGTGGTTTTTCAACACTAAAACAAGTGCGAAAAGTGGTTTTTCCACACTACCACAAGTGCAAAAGTGGTTTCCTGCACCAACATAAGTGCGAAAAGTGGTTTTTCAACACTAACACAAGTGCGAAAAGTGGTTTTTCAACACTATCACAAGTGCAAAAAGTGTTTTTTCCACACTAATACAAGTGCAAAAGTGGTGTCCTGCACCAACATAAGTGCGAAAAGTGGTTTTTCAACACTAACACAAGTGCGAAAAGTGGTTTTTCAACACTAACACAAGTGCGAAAAGTGGTTTTTCAACACTAACACAAGTGCGAAAAGTGTTTTTTCCACACTAATACAAGTGCAAAAGTGGTTTCCTGCACCAACACAAGTGCGAAAATTGGTTTTTCAACACTAACACAAGTGCGAAAAGTGGTTTTTCAACACTATCACAAGTGCAAAAATATTTTTTCCACACTAATACAAGTGCAAAAGTGGTTTCCTGCACCAACACAAGTGCGAAAAGTGGTTTTTCAACACTAACACAAGTGCGAAAAGTGGTTTTTGAACACTAACACAAGTGCGAAAAGTGGTTTTTCCACACTAATACAAGTGCAAAAGTGGTTTCCTGCACCAACACAAGTGTGAAAAGTGGTTTTTCAACACTAACACAAGTGCGAACAGTGGTTTTTCAACACTAACACAAGTGCAAAAAGTGTTTTTTCCACACTAATACAAGTGCAAAAGTGGTTTCCTGCACCAACAGAAGTGCGAAAAGTGGTTTTTCAACACTAACACAAGTGCGAAAAGTGGTTTTTCAACACTAACACAAGTGCGAAAAGTGGTTTTTCAACACTAACACAAGTGCGAAAAGTGTTTTTTCCACACTAATACATGTGCAAAAGTGGTTTCCTGCACCAACACAAGTGCGAAAAGTGGTTTTTCAACACTAACACAAGTGCGAACAGTGGTTTTTCAACACTAACACAAGTGCGAAAAGTGGTTTTTCAACACTAACACAAGTGCGAAAAGTGGTTTTTCCACACTAATACAATGGCAAAAGTGGTTTCCTGCACCAACACAAGTGCGAAAAGTGGTTTTTCAACACTAACACAAGTGCGAAAAGTGGTTTTTCAACACTAACACAAGTGCGAAAAGTGGTTTTTCAACACTATCACAAGTGCAAAAAGTGTCTTTTCCACACAAATACAAGTGCAAAAGTGGTTTCCTGCACCAACACAAGTGCGAAAAGTGGTTTTTCAACACTAACACAAGTGCGAAAAGTGGTTTTTCAACACTAACACAAGTGCGAAAAGTGGTTTTTCAACACTATCACAAGTGCAAAAAGTGTTTTTTCCACACTAATACAAGTGCAAAAGTGGTTTCCTGCACCAACACAAGTGCGAAAAGTGGTTTTTCAACACTAACACAAGTGCGAAAAGTGATTTTTCAACACGAACACAAGTGCGAAAAGTGTTTTTTCCACGCTAATACAAGTGCAAAAGTGGTTTCCTGCAACAACACAAGTGCGAAAAGTGGTTTTTCAACACTAACACAATTGGGAAAAGTGGTTTTTCAACACTAACACAAGTGCGAAAAGTGGTTTTTCAACACTAACACAAGTGCGAAAAGTGGTTTTTCCACACTAATACAATGGCAAAAGTGGTTTCCTGCACCAACACAAGTGCGAAAAGTGGTTTTTCAACACTAACACAAGTGCGAAAAGTGGTTTTTCAACACTAACACAAGTGCGAAAAGTGGTTTTTCCACACTAATACAAGTGCAAAAGTGGTTTCCTGCACCAACACAAGTGCGAAAAGTGGTTTTTCAACACTAACACAAGTGCGAAAAGTGGTTTTTCAACACTATCACTCGTGAAAAAAGTGTTTTTTCCACACTAATACAAGTGCAAAAGTGGTTTCCTGCACCAACACAAGTGCGAAAAGTGGTTTTTCAACACTAACACAAGTGCGAAAAGTGGTTTTTCAACACTAATACAATTGCAAAAGTGGTTTCCTGCACCAACACAAGTGCGAAAAGTGGTTTTTCAACACTAACACAAGTGCGAAAAGTGGTTTCTCAACACTATCACAAGTGCAAAAAGTGTTTTTTCCACACTAATACAAGTGCAAAAGTGGTTTCCTGCACCAACACAAGTGCGAAAAGTGGTTTTTCAACATTAACACAAGTGCGAAAAGTGGTTTTTCAACACTAAAACAAGTGCGAAAAGTGGTTTTTCCACACTACCACAAGTGCAAAAGTGGTTTCCTGCACCAACATAAGTGCGAAAAGTGGTTTTTCAACACTAACACAAGTGCGAAAAGTGGTTTTTCAACACTATCACAAGTGCAAAAAGTGTTTTTTCCACACTAATACAAGTGCAAAAGTGGTGTCCTGCACCAACATAAGTGCGAAAAGTGGTTTTTCAACACTAACACAAGTGCGAAAAGTGGTTTTTCAACACTAACACAAGTGCGAAAAGTGGTTTTTCAACACTAACACAAGTGCGAAAAGTGTTTTTTCCACACTAATACAAGTGCAAAAGTGGTTTCCTGCACCAACACAAGTGCGAAAATTGGTTTTTCAACACTAACACAAGTGCGAAAAGTGGTTTTTCAACACTATCACAAGTGCAAAAATATTTTTTCCACACTAATACAAGTGCAAAAGTGGTTTCCTGCACCAACACAAGTGCGAAAAGTGGTTTTTCAACACTAACACAAGTGCGAAAAGTGGTTTTTCAACACTAACACAAGTGCGAAAAGTGGTTTTTCCACACTAATACAAGTGCAAAAGTGGTTTCCTGCACCAACACAAGTGCGAAAAGTGGTTTTTCAACACTAACACAAGTGCGAAAAGTGGTTTTTCAACACTAACACAAGTGCGAAAAGTGGTTTTTCAACACTATCACAAGTGCAAAAAGTGTCTTTTCCACACAAATACAAGTGCAAAAGTGGTTTCCTGCACCAACACAAGTGCGAAAAGTGGTTTTTCAACACTAACACAAGTGCGAAAAGTGGTTTTTCAACACTAACACAAGTGCGAAAAGTGGTTTTTCCACAATAATACAAGTGCATAAGTGGTTTCCTGCACCAACACAAGTGCGAAAAGTGGTTTTTCAACACTAACACAAGTGCGAAAAGTGGTTTTTCAACACTATCACAAGTGCAAAAAGTGTTTTTTCCACACTAATACAAGTGCAAAAGTGGTTTCCTGGACCAACACAAGTGCGAAAAGTGTTTTTTCAACACTAACACAAGTGCGAAAAGTGGTTTTTCAACACTAACACAAGTGCGAAAAGTGCTTTTTCAACACTATCACAAGTGCAAAAAGTGTCTTTTCCACACAAATACAAGTGCAAAAGTGGTTTCCTGCACCAACACAAGTGCGAAAAGTGGTTTTTCAACACTAACACAAGTGCGAAAAGTGGTTTTTCAACACTATCACAAGTGCAAAAATATTTTTTCCACACTAATACAAGTGCAAAAGTGGTTTCCTGCACCAACACAAGTGCGAAAAGTGGTTTTTCAACACTAACACAAGTGCGAAAAGTGGTTTTTCAACACTAACACAAGTGCGAAAAGTGGTTTTTCCACACTAATACAAGTGCAAAAGTGGTTTCCTGCACCAACACAAGTGCGAAAAGTGGTTTTTCAACACTAACACAAGTGCGAAAAGTGGTTTTTCAACACTAACACAAGTGCGAAAAGTGGTTTTTCAACACTATCACAAGTGCAAAAAGTGTCTTTTCCACACAAATACAAGTGCAAAAGTGGTTTCCTGCACCAACACAAGTGCGAAAAGTGGTTTTTCAACACTAACACAAGTGCGAAAAGTGGTTTTTCAACACTAACACAAGTGCGAAAAGTGGTTTTTCCACAATAATACAAGTGCATAAGTGGTTTCCTGCACCAACACAAGTGCGAAAAGTGGTTTTTCAACACTAACACAAGTGCGAAAAGTGGTTTTTCAACACTATCACAAGTGCAAAAAGTGTTTTTTCCACACTAATACAAGTGCAAAAGTGGTTTCCTGGACCAACACAAGTGCGAAAAGTGTTTTTTCAACACTAACACAAGTGCGAAAAGTGGTTTTTCAACACTAACACAAGTGCGAAAAGTGCTTTTTCAACACTATCACAAGTGCAAAAAGTGTCTTTTCCACACAAATACAAGTGCAAAAGTGGTTTCCTGCACCAACACAAGTGCGAAAAGTGGTTTTTCAACACTAACACAAGTGCGAAAAGTGGTTTTTCAACACTAACACAAGTGCGAAAAGTGGTTTTTCAACACTATCACAAGTGCAAAAAGTGTTTTTTCCACACTAATACAAGTGCAAAAGTGGTTTCCTGCACCAACACAAGTGCGAAAAGTGGTTTTTTCAACACTAACACAAGTGCGAAAAGTGATTTTTCACACGAACACAAGTGCGAAAAGTGTTTTTTCCACGCTAATACAAGTGCAAAAGTGGTTTCCTGCAACAACACAAGTGCGAAAAGTGGTTTTTCAACACTAACACAAGTGGGAAAAGTGGTTTTTCAACACTAACACAAGTGCGAAAAGTGGTTTTTCAACACTAACACAAGTGCGAAAAGTGGTTTTTCCACACTAATACAATGGCAAAAGTGGTTTCCTGCACCAACACAAGTGTGAAAAGTGGTTTTTCAACACTAACACAAGTGCGAAAAGTGTTTTTCAACACTAACACAAGTGCGAAAAGTGGTTTTTCCACACTAATACAAGTGCAAAAGTGGTTTCCTGCACCAACACAAGTGCGAAAAGTGGTTTTTCAACACTAACACAAGTGCGAAAAGTGGTTTTTCAACACTATCACTCGTGAAAAAAGTGTTTTTTCCACACTAATACAAGTGCAAAAGTGGTTTCCTGCACCAACACAAGTGCGAAAAGTGGTTTTTCAACACTAACACAAGTGCGAAAAGTGGTTTTTCAACACTAATACAATTGCAAAAGTGGTTTCCTGCACCAACACAAGTGCGAAAAGTGGTTTTTCAACACTAACACAAGTGCGAAAAGTGGTTTCTCAACACTATCACAAGTGCAAAAAGTGTTTTTTCCACACTAATACAAGTGCAAAAGTGGTTTCCTGCACCAACGCAAGTGCGAAAAGTGGTTTTTCAACATTAACACAAGTGCGAAAAGTGGTTTTTCAACACTAAAACAAGTGCGAAAAGTGGTTTTTCCACACTACCACAAGTGCAAAAGTGGTTTCCTGCACCAACATAAGTGCGAAAAGTGGTTTTTCAACACTAACACAAGTGCGAAAAGTGGTTTTTCACACTATCACAAGTGCAAAAAGTGTTTTTTCCACACTAATACAAGTGCAAAAGTGGTGTCCTGCACCAACAT
>NW_027618823.1:42500-60530 GCF_964187855.1 Myxine glutinosa | reverse complement strand
GAATCCCACGGGCATGGACGTCTTCATTTAGAATCTTAGATGTTGCACATTCAGTTTTACAAACTGGTTAATGGCAATTTATCAGATCCACAAATGATGTAATCTCACAATGTATTTACTTCTGATAACATGTGAATGCATGTGCATGGGAAATACAGTTTGAAATGTGTGATTACATCTCATGTAAAATGTGACAAAGAGCTCAAATCCTCTCCCTCCCCACCCCCATCCCTCCCACATCACGCACACTGCACAAGGGAGTGGATCACCCACAGGGGAGTGGGGGGGGGAGGAGGGGGAGTGGGTCACACACACACACACACACACACACAAGGGAGTGGGTCACACACATCTCGTTTTTTCATTTCTGTTCCTCACAATTCTGTGTCTCTCTTATTCACACAGACAGACACATAGACACACGCACACACACACAAACACTGGGGAATGGGTCACGCACACACACATGCACACACACAGGGAAGTAGGTCACACACACACACAGGGGGGGGGGGGGGGAGTGGGTCACACACACACACACACACACACACACACACACACACACACACACACATACCCACACACCGGGGAATGGGTCACACACACACATCTCGTTTATATTTATTTCTGTTCCTCACAATTCTGTCTCTCTCTTATTCAGACACACACACATACACATACATCCACACACACACACACACACACACACACACACACACACACACACACACACACACACACACACACACACACATCCACACACACACACACACATCCACACACACACACACACACATATATATATATATATAGATAGATAGATAGATAGATATATAGATATATATATAGATATATATATAGATATATATATATATAGATATATATATAGGTATATAGATATATATATAGATATATATATAGATATATAGATAGATATATATATATATATATATAGATAGATATATATATATATATATATATATATATATATATATATATATATATATATATATATAATATATTGTTGTGGATCTCCAACGTCGGCCATCCCCTTACCAAGCGGGGATTAATCCCCTTGTATTTCTACTAGCCGACGCGATCCGGGGCTATCACGTTCCTTCCGGTCGGCGTTAAATAGGGTTGTAAGCCGAATTCTTATTACCTAAGTACTAACACCGGCCGTGAAGCAAGGAAATAACCCCACCCGAACCACGGTTTCAGTAGACATGCCGAGCGATAGCGAGCCACGATTCGGGCCGTTAACAGGAACTAACCCGATTGGAGCGTTTCCTAATCGTGCCACGCTTACCCAATGGAGAAATCACTAAGACGGTCGAATCAGGAAAGACAGGAAGAACAGATTGGTTTATTTAAAATTGCACGGGAAGGAAGAGAAGTACACACAGGGCAGCCTTATAACAGTCTTAACTTATCCCTGGACATGGGCCCGTTCACACTCAGACTCAGACTCACACGGGGGTTGTAGATGGTCGGGTTGAGGGTCCACCGATGGCGTCCACAGCTCGCTCCGGTCCCCGACTCGTACCACGAAGGCGATGAAGATGGTAGACGGCAGGCAAGATCTCCACGTGTCGGTGGCGCGGATCGGACAATTACGTGGGGGGGATCGGTAAGCTGGGCGATTACACTGGCGTATGTAATAGTTGTACCGGCGCCATCTACGTGCTCCCGGTATAGTTCGATACAATGCGCCACTTCCACAAGTCCTCTGCAATGCGCCGCTCCAGCAATGCTTTGACAATGATGTCACCAAGACGCCTTTCCCAATCGACCTTGCACAATGATTGCAGTTGCGTCAGTCCTTCAGACCTCTCCTTTCTCAATACTTGTCACAGCGCGTCTCTCCTCATAACTCAAGTCCTCTTCATAACTCTGAACTGCGACCTCACGAGCCCCTCTCCCTTCTCATAACTTAAGTCCTTTTGAAGGGCTTTGCGCTCGCGGTTATATAGCGCCGCTTCAGCCAACCCTCTCGAACCTCTAGCCACACCCTGTCAGGCGATGTCGCCCCAACCCTGATTGGCTGGTGGCCCTTAACGTCCCTCCTGCTGCCGATCCGATCTCAGCCTCGCTGCTGCTCCACCACCCTTTTTGGGCCTTACCTCGTGGCTGGGATAGTTCCAGAAAACCAGCAAACCAAGAGCAGCAAACGCTGCTGACAGCCAAAGCATAACAACTGCGAGCATCCCAAACTGCGAGCATCCCAAGCGTAACAAACTGCGAGTTGTCAAATGGGGCGCGGGATGGATTCTGCCCAACGAGGTGGAATTTGGAGTGTGGAGGCACAATGAAACGGGACCTACTCTTATTTGTTTTACACAACGCAGGCGATAACTATTGGAAATGGCCTTATCTCACATATACTAAGAAATAACTAACGTTCTAAGGTGACCTACGTGTTGCTCGTGGACTAACTATGGGGGCAGAACCTTTACACATATATACATACATATACATATATTACACATATACATATTACATATATACACATATATTTATGCACATATATACACATATATACATCCACACACACACACACACACATATATATATATATATATATATATATATATATATATATATATATATATATATATATATATATATATATATATATATATATATATACTGTATATGTATATATGTATATGTATATATATATATGTATATATATATATGTATATATATATATATGTATATATATATATATGTATATATATATATATATGTATATATATATATGTATATATATATATATATATATATATATATAGTGTTGCGGATATGGGATTTACATCCATCCATATCCGCTTGTAAATATTCCCCTATTTCCTCAGTACTTCCGAACTATCCCCAATCCCCCATTCCCTAGTCCCATTTTCTGTAAACAACACTCTGTAGACCCGACCTCCCCCTATTTCCCCCATTAAATGTCGCATCCAGGTCCACCGCATCTCACGTAGACCACTATAGGACATCTTGCTAGTTATTCTTAGTCTATGTCAGTTAAGGACTCGTTTCCATTAATTCTGACTCTTCGTTGCACCAGAATGTGATTGTATGGCACCATTAGTAAGTTTAGGACCTCCCAATACCTCCCCGCATCTCTTCCTCATGGAACAACAACAACAACAACAACAATAGCGGCGGCGGCGCGGGGAGTGTGCGCCCTCACTCCGGCTTGGTGAGCCGCCATTGAACATGTGCTCGACGGGGTTACCACGCAGGGGCTCGCTGTCAGCTCCTCGTCAAGGGCGGAGCCCGGTAACCCCCCGCACCCAATAGAAGCGGCGGACCGATTCCGTCTGGGGCGGAGCCAACGAGCCGAGGGCGTGTCACTCCCCGCTGAGCATGCGCAGGAAGAGGGAGGTGACGTCAGATGCGCGCTGAACTTGAAGCGAGAGAGACGCCACCTCCGAGCGCTGCAATACCTCCCTGCATCTACTGGACCGTGTTTGATCCTGTCCCTGAGCCAAGGTGCACCTTGTGCTATCAATCGACTGCCTGTCCTTCCCTGCCAGCAATCCCTGTGTAAGTCAGTCTTGTCCCGTTTGTCTGTGGTCTGTCAGGGATAAGATAAGACTGTGTCTAAGTGCCCATCTTTTCTGTGCTTTACCTCTTACCTTGTAATCTACTCCTTTTCTGCATCACCAATTATATCCTCCTCCGGACGTCTTGAGAACTGTACCCCTTGTGTCGTTTGATTTATCCCAGCCGTTGTGTCCTTTCCTTCATAGATTTAGCATAGCGCGATTTAGTCAACGTCGGGTGGAATCGGGTAAACTGTGCGAACACGGCGGCCATTCCGCTCGGCCCATCATAACATCTTAATAAGTCGTGTCCGTAACAATTGGTGTCAGGAGTGGGATTCGGACCTGGGACTAAATTTGTTAGGCCCAAATTTTGGAACACCAATTGTGTTATTAGAGTAACAATTGGTGTCGAGGAGTGAGATCGGACCCGAAGCGCGCTTCACGCGCTCGAAATTATTAACAGCGAAATTTGATTTTGTTTTACAAAAATAAAAACCCGAATTTGAAAGTCGCGCTATGGCAGATCAAGACGGCTGGGTTCCGGTAGAGGAGAGTGAGGCAGGGTCGATCCAGGACCAAATTGAGGGACATGAGGAGAGCGAAGCAGTGAGGGTGGCAGGTTCGCAAAATGGCACCTCGCACATGGCTCCGGCGGCCGCACCCGCTGCACAAGTGGGAGGGATGGCCCAAATGCAGGCCCTCATGGAGCAATTTATGGTACAAATGCAGGCATCCCTCAACCTGCAGAGTGAGCAAATGAGGGCTCAGAGTGAGCAAATGGGGGTAATGGGGAACCGGATGGATGCTCAGGGTGAGCGATTGGAGGGCCAAATGGGGGTAATGGGAAACCAAATGGGGGTAATGAGGGACGAAGCGAGGGGTACCGGTGAAAAGTTAGACAATAATTTTGAGGGGTTAGACAACGGGATAAAAGAGGTAAAGAATGGGTTAACGGGGGTGGAAAATAGAATGGCTGCCCAGGAGAATCAGTTAGAGGGGGTAAAAAATGGGTTAATGGGGTTAGAAAATAGGATGGAGGACAAATTGCGGGAGATAGGGGAGCAATCCGCCCGAGAAATTAAACAAATGGGAGAGCAGATAGAGGAGGTAAAAATCGGGGTAGAAACTAAATTGGATGCTCACAGGAGGAAATGGAGCAGATGAGGGTGGCATCTGGGCAGGAGATGCAAGTGATGGGAGAGGAGATCAGAAGAGGTGTGAGTGAGGAGGTCGAAGGAGTGCGCGAGGAGGTGAGGCACTGTGAGGAGCGCATGGAGAAGGAGGTGAGAAAGGGGACTGTAAAGTTACAAGGGGGCATAGAGGACCTGACGCAGGAGGTGGAACAGCTGACGGTGGGACAGACTGAGTTAGTGGAGCAGGTACAAAGGAACACTGCGGTACTAGGAGGGTTAAAAGCGACACAGAAAGAACTAAAAGACGACTTGATAGCGACGAAGAGGCAATGTCAGATGGTACGTGAGGGACTGACAACGAGGTTGGACGAGGTGACAGAGGTAATGGAGACGAAGGACCGGCAGGTGAGGACGCACATGGAAACGGTCAAGGTAGCCTTAGAGGACGAACTTGAGGAGACGTACCGGGAAATAAAAGAGGTGAAGCAGAAATTAGAAGAAGTGGAAGAAGGGGTGAGCGAAATTAAGAAGCGACGGAGAGAGGATAAGAAAGAGATAAAGGAGGAAGTAAAAGAATTGGTCCAAAGTCTGTGTTCGGATCGTGATGATGTGCTCATTAACCGGATGAGGGATTCGCAGGTGATGGAGGAGAAGCGAAGAGAAAGAGGACCCGGTGTAAGTGGTGACCAATATGGTCGTGCGTATGATGCACCAGGTGATTTAATAAGCTTGGGGGTCGAGATGGACCCGGATGTTCGTGAGAGGCCAAGAGTGAGGTGTATGGCTGGTCCGGAGGGTATGGAACGAGGGTGCGAGCAAGAGGGTCCGGTGATGGGAGAGGTGCGAGGTGTGGGTGAGCAAGGTTGTGGTGGTATGGAATGGGTAGCGGGTTGCGGAAGTGTGACCCATGCATCGACACCAACAGGGGTAGTTTTTAGAGGGACAGGGGAGGCACGAGAGCCCCTTGGGGGTAATGTACTGTGGGGGCCCGGCCGGTTCGGCCCCGCGCTGACCCCGCAAGGGGCGACGCACGGGGTCCGGCAGGCGGGCAACGACTCGCATACGAGGTGGTCCCACAAGGTCCCACTCGCGCCGTATGACGGTGGGTAAGGGTGGCATCCCTGCCACCCTTCCCAGGGGGGGCAAATGCGCTATAGCTTATGGGGTGTATGGCAGTGAAAACTAGCCCGGGTGGGTTAGGATATTGTGTGTAGGGATCTAGCGAAGATGACATTAGGTAACGTTAAGATTAGTTAGTGACTGATACCTGTAGTGGGGACGCAGGTAGATAAGTGTGGATTATAATGACGTGGGAGCGCAATAGTTTAAAGGGACGACTGGAAGCGCAAGTTTCAGAGGGGAGTAGTTAGATGAGATGATGCCGTGTGTGTGAGGATTGAACAGGTGTGATTGCACAGGTGTGCAACTGGACAGGTGTGTGGAGCAGTGAGTGTTGTGGATCAGCGCGAATGCGCTTAGGGGAGAGAAGGGTGCAGGCGGCACCAAGTATGAGAGCACAGGTGTGCAAGTACATTTGTGTGAAATACATGGAGTGTGGAGTACATGGAGTATTGGAATGAGTGGTGTGGAGAGAGTTGGAGTAAGTGGTACGGAGTGGTGTGCATGGTGCGAAGGTGTGGATGGGGGAAGAGTGGACCCCTTTCACGAGTACCCGGGGCGGGTAGTGTAAGTGTTAGGTAGAGGGTATAGGTAAATTGTGGTTGGATATTGGCATTTGTGGTGCGGTTGCAGAATGGTATTGTGGATGGGTGCATTAGTGTTGTGGAAATGGCTGGGCGTGTAGCCTGTTAGTGTGTGTAGTTGGTTTGGGCACTCCACCACTGTGAGGATGTCGGCCAGGTGAGGCCGCAGGTGGGCTCTGGGAGCCGTTAGTGTCAGTGGGTGCCTGAGGATCCCGGGTGTGGATCGGGCAGCCCGTGCCAGAGAGGGCACTGAGGGGGTGAGAGTGTGAGAGGGCCTTCCCCAGTTAGTTAGGTTAGGGTGAGGAGCAGGTAAGCTCGGGTGGCAACTACAGTGGTGGAGGTGTGCAGGTGGGTAGACCTGCTGGGAGAGCTACACGTCACAGCCCAGAAATTGTGCGAGGGCACCGGGAGATGAATCGGGGGAGTGAGACCCCAAATTGAGAAGCACCACAGTTTGGTCAATAGGAATTGGTATTTAGAACCCATAGTGTAAGTTGGCCAATGGATTGGCAGGGAAAGACCCCGGGTAATGTAAAGTTGTTAAAGTCATTTAGGAAATAGTTAGGATTGATGAACCTGTCGCACCATACGCAGCCACTTACCTGAGGTGATGATGATGACTCCACACCTGTGTTTCTTTGTTCTGTGTTGCAGGAAATGAGAATTGCTGTTGGATTTGTGAGACGCATCACGACGTGGATGAGACATTGGGGTGATTCCATCTCTCCCTCAGGAGGGACTGATGATGAATTGGTGATGGCAAATTTTGATGTTGAGTTGGAGATGGCAAATTTTGATGTTGAGTTGGAAATGGCAAATTTGATTGGTTAGGAGGGAGAGAAGACGAATTTGGTTTATGGGAGGAACGGGGAAGACAGTAGGGACGTTTGTTGATGTGTAAAGTAGATGTTTATGGGTAGTGTGGTGTTTTGTGGATACAGTAAGGGGTAAGGGAGGGGCAATGTAGGTTACCTGGTGGGGGGGGGGGCGTACGGTAGGAACGTACCTGTCTCACCTGGTTCCCATGTGCCCCTAGTGTGCATTACCTGGTATTGCGTGCACTTTTGCGCCCTTACCACCTTACTCACTTGTTTTCTTTTGTCTCCCACCTCCGAGGATCTGGCTTTGGGGCAGAGAGAGAGGAGAGAGAGGTGCTGGCTCTGCAGTTGTGGGCCTGTACTTTCGCTGCTTGCTGCCTGGATCGATACACCATATGGACCGCAATTTTTGTGGCCGCCCACCATGGACCGCAGTTCTTTTGCGGGCAAGCACCACCCGTTGATGGACCTCTGGGTCAACGTGGCACCTATGCCATACAGGTGAACCACTTATAGTTGCCCCCCCTGACGGCCACAATTTAGAATGGACGCGGTTGGCGCCTTTCTTTATTTCTAAGGAAGCCAGAAGGCCAAGTACTCCAGGAAGGCAAGACCAGCGGCAGAACATCGGCCGGCTGCGACACCACCGGTGACTATGAACACTTTATTGGTGCACCAGATGGTGCTGACTGTGTGTATGGGGTGGTGCTTTTGGTGCTTGGATGGGGTGCTCTGCACATTATTAAAGGCCGTAGGGCCACAGGGCACTCGTGGGTTGGTGTATCGATGCTGGCCTGCGTGCTCTCTCTCTATGCATAACATCTGCATGTGTTCCTCAAAGAACAGGTCCTGGATCGTAGTGTAAATATCAGTGTAGTCTTGTATAAATGATGCTCCCTACCGGCTGTATGTTTAGTTTGAGGATTCTTTCCGCGATTCGGTTATCCTGTGGGTGTGTTTCTGTGAGGAGAAGGGTGCAACGTCGCAGGGGGACATATTTACTCATTTGTGAACATCTGTAAAACTGTCGCACTCAGGGTTGAGTTAATAGTAGAGGGAACTACATCTGAGTGCCACACTAACGTAGGTAAAAATTTATCGGGTCGGGACGCCCCGAGGTAGAGAAGGGTGCAGTGTTGCGGATATGGGATTTACATCCATCCATATCCGCTTGTAAATATTCCCCTATTTCCTCAGTACTTCCCAACTATCCCCAATCCCCCATTCCCTAGTCCCATTTTCTGTAAACAACACTCTGTAGACCCGACCTCCCCCTATTTCCCCCATTAAATGTCGCATCCAGGTCCACCGCATCTCACGTAGACCACTATAGGACATCTTGCTAGTTATTCTTAGTCTATGTCAGTTAAGGACTCGTTTCCATTAATTCTGACTCTTCGTTGCACCAGAATGTGATTGTATGGCACCATTAGTAAGTTTAGGACCTCCCAATACCTCCCCGCATCTCTTCCTCATGGAACAACAACAACAACAACAACAATAGCGGCGGCGGCGCGGGGAGTGTGCGCCCTCACTCCGGCTTGGTGAGCCGCCATTGAACATGTGCTCGACGGGGTTACCACGCAGGGGCTCGCTGTCAGCTCCTCGTCAAGGGCGGAGCCCGGTAACCCCCCGCACCCAATAGAAGCAGCGGACCGATTCCGTCTGGGGCGGAGCCAACGAGCCGAGGGCGTGTCACTCCCCGCTGAGCATGCGCAGGAAGAGGGAGGTGACGTCAGATGCGCGCTGAACTTGAAGCGAGAGAGACGCCACCTCCGAGCGCTGCAATACCTCCCTGCATCTACTGGACCGTGTTTGATCCTGTCCCTGAGCCAAGGTGCACCTTGTGCTATCAATCGACTGCCTGTCCTTCCCTGCCAGCAATCCCTGTGTAAGTCAGTCTTGTCCCGTTTGTCTGTGGTCTGTCGGGGATAAGATAAGACTGTGTCTAAGTGCCCATCTTTTCTGTGCTTTACCTCTTACCTTGTAATCTACTCCTTTTCTGCATCACCAATTATATCCTCCTCCGGAGGTCTTGAGAACTGTACCCCTTGTGTCATTTGATTTATCCCAGCCGTTGTGTCCTTTCCTTCATTGATTTAGCATAGCGCGATTTAGTCAACGTCGGGTGGAATCGGGTAAACTGTGCGAACACGGCGGCCATTCCGCTCGGCCCATCATAACATCTTAATAAGTCGTGTCCGTAACAATATATATATATATATATATATATATATATATATATATATATATATATATATATATATATATATATATATATATATATATATATATACATACATATATATATATATATATATATATATATATACATACATATATATATATATATATATATATATATATACATATATATATATATATATATATATATCTATATATATATACATATATATATATATATATATATATATATATATATATCTATATATATATACATATATATATATATATATATATATATATATATATATATATATCTATATATATATATACATATATATATATATATATATATCTATATATATACATATATATATATACATATATATATATATATATATATCTATATATATACATATATATAACTGGAAGAAATAGTAGAAACTCCAAAGTACGAGCAGGGCGTCTCATTTGTATTGAATATATAATCGTTAGATTAAATAAGACGCGGACGTAGCTTCAGGACGTCGATCTTTAATTGTCGACAAGCTTTCGACCAACAAAGGTCTTCTTCTGAGTCAGCTGTACTTCTTTCTTTGACTCAGAAGTCAGCTTCTGAGTCAGTTAATCCTTTTAATGGTGACTTTGCTCATTTTGTAAAAAACGGAAAACTTACAGAGAGCATGGCGATTGTGAATATGACACCTCTGAGGTCTTTGTTGCTTTGGTCCCGAGTCATATAATAATCATAATCATATAATAATAACAGAAGCTGACTCAAAAGCTGACTCAGAAGAAGACCTTTGTTGGTCGAAAGCTTGTCGACAATTAATGATCGACGTCCTGAAGCTACGTCCGCGTCTTATTTAATCTAACGATTATATACATATATATATATATATACATATATATATATATCTATATATATACATATATATATATACATATATATTGTAACGGTTTTGAGAAGTGTAACGAATTTGAGAAGTGTAACGGTTTTTGAGAAGTGTAACAATTTTGGAGGAAGTGTAACGAATGTGAAAAGTATGGTTTTGTTGTGTTTAACACCCTCGTAATGTAAATAATGGTCGCAGCCGTCCTCCTAGTTAATTCCATGAAACTTACACACAGGCCACGATATATCTTTTTAAATAGTGTATTTCCTTATTCTATGTAGGCTAAATATGTGTTTCCCACTATATTGACTTTGCATTGTATCAAACAAAATAAGCGTAGGCCCTTTCAATTTCCCCAAACATCTCCGCTCTCCAAAGTTCCTTTCAAAAGGGGTGCGAGTGGTGTTCACTCCCGCAAGCCACCATTGCCCATGTGCTCATCTCGGAGAAGAGGGGGGTAGGAGCCGCCAACTCACAGGCGTGGCACGTCGCCATGAGCAAAGGAGGAATCGGACAGCCCTAACAGCCAACCAGCACCGCGGTTAGCGACCCGGTAGGCGTGCCCTCGCAGCCGGTGGCTTGATTCCGCCCCGAGTGATAAAAGCGACTGGAAGGGACTGCTTCACCAGATGGGAGATGAGCAAAGAGGTGACATACGAGAGGAGCTGTGAGCTGAGCTGTGAGCGGTGAGATGCGAGACGCTCCAAGCCAAAGAGGAGAGGTACTTGGAAAGGAAACAACCTTTGGAGAGACGCGCTGAGAGGAGGGAGACGGCTCCACCAGAAGGAGAGGAGCAGGTGTGACCGAGCCAGCGCGTGACGTCTACAGTATCAGCAGCGTCGACGCGACCGAGGGTTTTCCCGCCAAAAACGCGAGGAATTGAGAGCTGCTACCTCCGACCCTGCCTCCCTCTCCAGCAACCCACCTCCGCCATCCCTGCCTGCAATTTCCCCCGTGTAAGTGTGAACGTCGTCTGTCCTAATCGTTGTCCTGGGGTTAAGTAAAGTGAATAGTATAAGTTAACGATTCGCTGTGTGACTGCTTCTTCCATCCATTGCTTGTGTGTGTATAATAAATCTGTTCTTCCTCCGTACTCTGTCTTCTCTTTTTCCTTCTCTTTCGGTCGCTTTAGAGGTTTCCCGATTGAATATCTGTGGTGCGATCCGGCCAACGTTTGGGTTCTAATCGGGGAGTAACTGTTCGGTCGCGGTTGGACCATCCGCTCGGCCCATCATAACATCTAAACCGCGTCTGTAACAATTGGTAGTCAGGAGTTGGGATTCGGACCTGGGACTAAATTTGTTAGGCCCAAATTTTGGGACACCAATTGTACTATTGGCCGTAACAATTGGTGTCGAGGAGTGAGATCGGACCCGAAGCGCGCTTTACGCGCTCAAAATTACAAGCTGCCGAAATTTATTTTGTTTTATAAAACCCAAATTTTGAGATCGCGCCATGGACAATCAAGGTGATCGGATGTCGGTGGGAGAGATAGACAGGGTGGAATCGACCCAGGACCTCGGGGAAATGTATGTGGAGGAAAGGGAGGAGGAGAAAAATGGCAATGTGGTTGCGGAGGTTTCAGACGCACAAAATGGCGCTCTCGCGCACGTGGTTGAGGGGGCCACGGTCGCGGAACCAATGAGCGCGGCCCAAATACAAGCCTTCATGGCCCAATTCATGGTGGAAATGCAGAAAAAAAACGACAGTATGGAACAAATGGAAAACAGAAGGAGGGCTGATAGTGAAAAAATGGAAAGCAGAATGATGGGGGCCCTTATGGGGCAAATGGGGGTAATGGGGAACCAGATGGATGCTCAGAGTGAGCAATTGGGGGTAATGAGGGACGAAGCGAGGGGTACCGGTGAGGGATTAAAACATGGGTTAACGGGGGTGGAAAATAGAATGGCTGCCCAGGAGAATCAGTTAGAGGGGGTGAAAAATGGGTTAATGGGGTTAGAAAATAGGATGGAGGACAAATTGCGGGAAATAGGGGAACAATCTGCCCGGGAAATCAAACGAATGGGGAACCAGATAGAGGAGGTGCAAATCGGGGTAGAAACCAAATTGGATGCTCAGAGGGATGAATTGGGACAGATGAGGGTGGCATCTACAAAGGAGATGGAGGAGATGAAAGAGGAGATACGACGAGGTGTAAGTGAGGAGGTTTCGGGGCTACGCGAGGAGGTAAAGCGAGGTGAGAAGCGTATGGAGAAAGAGGTGAGGAATAATACGGCTAGGTTACAGGGGGGAATAGAGGGTCTGACGAAGGGAGTAGAACAGCTGACAGTCGGACAAAGGGAACTAGCGGACCAAGTGGAAAAGAACACTGCAATCATCGGGGGTTTAAAAGCGACACAAAAGGACATTAAAAACGAATTAATAGCAACACAAAAGGAATGTCAGATGGTACATGAGGGGTTGACGAAGAAGTTGGAGGAGGTGACAGAAGTAATGGAGACGAAGGACCGAGAGGTGAGGACGCACATAGAAACGATTAAGGTGGCGTTAGAGGAAGAGATAGAGGAGACGCACCGATAAATAAAAGAGGTTAAACAAAAATTAGAGGAAGTGGAAGAAGAGGTGAGTGAAATTAAGAAGAGACGGACAGAAACTAAGAGAGAAATCCAGGAGGAGGTAATGGAATTGGTACAAGGTCGGTGCTCAACTCATAATGTGCTGCTCACTCACCAAATAAAGAGTTTGCAGGTGGCAAAGGAGGTGCGGAGACGAGGTGCCAAGGTGAGTGGCGATATAATCGGAAATGTACATGATGTGAGGAAAGCTTCAGTCGGCTTGGGGATTGGTTTGGATCCGGGTGTTCGTGAAAGGCCGTTGGTGAAGTGTGCGACAGGTCTGGTGTGCGAAAAAAGAGGTGTGCGAGAATGCCCGACCATGGGGTGTGTGAGGAAAAAGTGCGCGCCAAGGAGTGAATGTGCTGTCAAGAGTGAGTCGGTCGTAGCGCGTGTGCGAGGGAGCACATGGAAGCGCGGTGTGGTGAGTGTTACGGAGGAAGTAACGAGAGAGTGTACACCTGTGGTGAGTGTTACAGAGGAAGTAACGGGAGAGTGTACACCTGTGGTGAGTGTTACAGAGGAAGTAACGAGAGAGTGTACACCTGTGGTGAGTGTTACAGAAGATGTAACGAGAAAGTGTACGCCTGTGGTGAGTGTTACAGAGGGTGTAACGGGAGAGTGTGCGCAAGAGTGTGCGCGAGAAAGGTGTGTAACGGACAGGGGCATGAGGAAAGAGTGCGCTGTCGAGAGTAAGGGTGAGTGCTCTGTCAAGAATGGAGGTGAAAGTAGTGAGAGTGACACGGAGCGTGAGTTGGTTGTGACAGGTGAGCGAGGATGTACACCTGGAATGGAAGGATGCACACCTGGAATGGTAGAGCGTGTGTGGGAATGCACACTTGAGTTGGTCGTGAGGCACGTGGTTGGGTGTGCGAGTGAAAGCACACCTGTGATGGTCACAGAGGAGGTGACCGAGGAAGGGGCACGAAGAGGTGTGTTGGTGAGGTGTGCGAGCGACGAATGTGTGCCAAGGTGTTCGGTGGTCAGGTGTGTGACCAAGTCGGTGAGCGGAATGAGTGTACCGAGGTGTGTAAGGAAAGGTACGAGGAGCATGGGAACAGCTGGAGGTATGAGCAAGAAAGGGGTAGCGTATGCATGTAAGCATGCAGGTGAGGCATCGACGGTAACCGGGTTAGCGATTAGAGCGACTTATAGCCGAGTCGGGCCCTCGGTGCGTGCCGGGCTTCGCGTGCCGCGAGAACCAGCGGGGATCCGAGCCACGGCGGGTTCAAAAGGACCGCCGTACGCGATCCACGCTGTGCCTCGCTTGGAACGGCCGCGTCCGGGTTCCACTAGGCGGAGCGGGCAGCCCGATAGGAAGGGTCGTCATGGCGACCACTTTCGATTGAGACGTGCCGGCAGGTCGAGATCAGGACATTGGATGGCTCCACGCCGAGGTGGTGCGTGGGATCTCGGCCCGGGTAAGCCCCCGTCCCTGCCCCGAATGCGGGACGTATCCAGCCGCTGGCACAAAACAACCCGCATTCATTGCTCGGCTGTACGAAGCCGGGCTGTAGACGTGAATTGGCGCACCGAGAGGATGTAATAAGTATACGGGTGATGAGGATAGTGTTTTGGCCCCGAAATTAGAAAAAAAAGCAAAATTTGATGATTGGTACGGTGATTAGCAGTAAATGACAAATTTTTGATTTGTTGGATTTGGACGAGCGAAATTGATAGGACCTCCCCGATGTGGTGGGATGGCAAATCCACCATCCCTCACAGGGTGGGGCAAATGCGCTATAGATTATGGGGTGTATGGCAGTGAAAACTAGCCCGGGTGGGTTAGGATATCGTGTGTAGGGATCTAGAAGAGATTGACATTAGGTAACGTTAAGATTAGTTAGTGACAAGGATACCTGTAGTGGGGACGCAGGTAGATTAGTGTGGATGATAATGACGTGGGAGCGCAATAGTTTAAAGGGACGACTGGGAAGCGCAAGTTTCAGAGGGGAGTAGTTAGCTGAGATGATGCCGTGTGGTTGAGAATTGAACAGGTGTGATTGCACAGGTGTGCAACTGAACAGGTGTGTGGAGCAGTGTTTGAGTGATAGTAGTGGTGATTGTGTGTTGTGATGACCAAATGGTCCAGGAAGAAAGGAGGCTGCAGGTGGCACCAGGTATGATTGCACAGGTGTGCAACAACAGGTGTATGTGGCTATGTGGAATAAATGGTAGTGTGGAATATCTGGAGTATTGGAATGGATGGTCGTGGAGTGAGTATGGTGGAAATTGTGGAGTGGAGTGGATGGTGCGAAGGTGTGAATGGGGGAAGAGTGGACCCCCATCACGGATACCCGGGGCGGGTAGTGTAAGTGTTAGGTAGAGGGTACAGGTAAATTGTGGTTGGATATTGGCATCTGTGGTGCGGGTGAAAGAATGGTCTTTGGATGGGTGCTTTAGTGTTGTGGAAATGGCTGGGCGTGTAGCCTGTTAGTGTGTGTAGTTGGTTGGGCACTCCACCACTGTGAGGATGTCGGCCAGGTGAGGCCGCAGGTGGGCTCTGGGAGCCGGTAGTAGTTGTTGTGGATGGGGCCCGAGGATCCGGAGGACGGACCCGGGTAGCCCAGTGCCAGAGGGCACCGAGTGGGGTGACAGAGCCAGGAGGGGCTGTCCCCAGTTAGTTAGGTTAGGGTGAGGAGCTAGGTAAGCTCGGGTGGCAACTACAGTGGTGGAGGTGTGCAGGTGGGTAGACCTGCTGGGAGAGCTACACGGCACAGCCCAGAAATTGTGCGAGGGCACCGGGAGATGAATCGGGGGAGTGAGACCCCAAATTGAGAAGCACCACAGTTTGGTCAATGGGAATTGGTTTTTAGAACCCATAGTGTAAGTGGCCAATGGATTGGCAGGGAAAGACCCCGGGTAGTGTAAAGTGTGTTAAAATCATTTAGAGGATAGTTAGGATGAAGGATCTCCTCGCACCATCTGCATCCACTCACCTGAGGTGACAGGAACTCCACACCATGCCATGTTTTGATTATTTTTTAATGTGCAAATGTTTTGGATTGTGAGACGCATCATGACGTGGGTGTGACATTGTGCGTAATTCCATCTCTTCCTCCTTATGAGGATTGATGACGAATTGGGTGATGGCAAATTTTGAAGTAGAGGGATTGTGGAGACGAATTTGGTATAGGAGAAATATGGGGAGACGTGACAGTAGCGACGGATTGGTAATGTGTAGATTTTGTACATATGGGGTAAGGGCAAGGGTAGTGTAGGTGACAGGGGGGTGACGTACGGTAGGGACGAGCTTTCTCACTTCGCCCTCCGTACGCATTTCGCCTTGCATTGCCTTATTGATGTGTACCCTTGTGACCTTACCCCTCGCTCAATTGTCTCTTTTGTCTCCCACATTACCTGTGCGCCATTGGGGGCCGAGGGGAGCGTGCGTGAGGTGGCCATTGTGCGCACGAGATTCCCAGAACCAGCATGCATTGCGTTGATGTACCACTTTATGGACCGCTGTTCTGTGGCCAAGTACCACTTGATGGACCCCAGGTTCTGGGGCAGGGCACCTCTGTTGGAGACCGGCCATAGTGGCCAGGGAATCTTGCTTGCGGACCTCGGTAAGGTGGCACCTATGCCAAACAGGTGGACCACCCTTAGTTGGCCCCTGTTGCCCTAAATAAAAATGGACACGGTTTGTGCTTTTTATATTTCCAAGTAGGCCGCATGAAGCCAGAAGACGTCGGGAAGAACATCGGCCCAGCAGAGAAAGAGAAGACCACCACCAGTTGTTTTGTTGTGTTTATTATGAACCATGGTGACTGTGTACCGAGTGGTGCTTTTGGTGCTTTGTGGTGCTTTGTGGTGCTTTTGGGTGCTTTGGTGGTATTGGTACTGGTGCATCGATGCAATGCGTGCTGTCTCCTCCCTCCCAACAGGAATTTCTTTTTTCTTGTTCCCTAAAAAGAAAAAAAAACACAGGTCCTGGGTTGCGTTGTAAATAAGAAATAACGTCATTGTAAATAATGCTCCCCACCGTAAATGTATAGTTTGAGAATAATTCCGTAATTCGGTTAGCTGTGGGCTTGAGTCTGTTAGACAGGGTGCAATGCAATAGGGGGACATACTTATTTGTGTTTTAAGATTGTCACACTCAGGGTCAGGTTAAAAGTAGAGGGAATTACACCTACGTGTCACACTAAGTTAAAGTTTTGTAGGCCCGAGAAAGGGCCTGAAGAAAGGAGGGTGCAGTGTAACGGTTTTGAGAAGTGTAACGAATTTGAGAAGTGTAACGGTTTTTGAGAAGTGTAACAATTTTGGAGGAAGTGTAACGAATGTGAAAAGTATGGTTTTGTTGTGTGTAACACCCTCGTAATGTAAATAATGGTCGCAGCCGTCCTCCTAGTTAATTCCATGAAACTTACACACAGGCCACGATATATCTTTTTAAATAGTGTATTTCCTTATTCTATGTAGGCTAAATATGTGTTTCCCACTAGATTGACTTTGCATTGTATCAAACAAAATAAGCGTAGGCCCTTTCAATTTCCCCAAACATCTCCGCTCTCCAAAGTTCCTTTCAAAAGGGGTGCGAGTGGTGTTCACTCCCGCAAGCCGCCATTGCCCATGTGCTCATCTCGGAGAAGAGGGGGGTAGGAGCCGCCAACTCACAGGCGTGGCACGTCGCCATGAGCAAAGGAGGAATCGGACAGCCCTAACAGCCAACCAGCACCGCGGTTAGCGACCCGGTAGGCGTGCCCTCGCAGCCTGCGGCTTGATTCCGCCCCGAGTGATAAAAGCGACTGGAAGGGACTGCTTCACCAGATGGGAGATGAGCGAAGAGGTGACATACGAGAGGAGCTGTGAGCTGAGCTGTGAGCGGTGAGATGCGAGACGCTCCAAGCCAAAGAGGAGAGGTACTTGGAAAGGAAACAACCTTTGGAGAGACGCGCTGAGAGGAGGGAGACGGCTCCACCAGAAGGAGAGGAGCAGGTGTGACCGAGCCAGCGCGTGACGTCTACAGTATCAGCAGCGTCGACGCGACCGAGGGTTTTCCCGCCAAAAACGCAAGGAATTGAGAGCTGCTACCTCCGACCCTGCCTCCCTCTCCAGCAACCCACCTCCGCCATCCCTGCCTGCAATTTCCCCCATGTAAGTGTGAACGTCGTCTGTCCTAATCGTTGTCCTGGGGTTAAGTAAAGTGAATAGTATAAGTTAACG
>NW_027618823.1:0-37500 GCF_964187855.1 Myxine glutinosa | reverse complement strand
TTTGGTTGAGATTGGATAAGTAACGAACGAATGTATCACAGTCAGACAGACAGACACCAAAATGCATATAATTGCACAAGACAGTCAGACACAAGTACGATAATTCCTCAAATTGCGAGCCACAGACATGCATACATGTATGTTATTGTACATACATGTATACAATTATTGCATGTAGGTTTCATTGGACGTTTCTTAACATTGACACATCGGTTTTAGTACATTCGTTTCTGATTTCACTCTTTAGATCTTCCGTAGTATGTGGTCTCGTGGTATAAACCACTGATTTCAGGTGTCCCCAAAGAAAGAAGTCAAGGGGCATTAAATCTGGACTATCCATTGGTCCACGACGTTTTATCAAAAGCATCATCTCAAATATATATATATATATATATATCATTCTGGACTTTTGAAACACCCTTTATAATGTGCCAGACATAAACAATAAGCCCACAAATCATAAACGTTTCTTAAATGCTTGCGTTTCGATTCCTCATGTTTACCTATCCGCACCGCATCGGCCAAAACACAAAACAGCTACTCCTTTTTTGCATTTGTTGTAACGTTTTGTTTTGTTTTAAGGGCCTTAAAGCTATTTGGATTTACAATAAACAATATATAGTCCATTTTCTGCAGTAATCATTTGGAGACTGGCTCTAAAACCAGGTCACTAGCTCGGTAATCTTCACTGTTGCATCATCTTTCACCTCCGCACACATGAAAACCTTTGTTCAAAGGAACACACAGTGTCCTTGAGGTTGAAATCCGGGCCAGCATTACTCATCCATCGACAAACCATTTTTGTCACGTCAATGAGATCATTAGGGTCAGAATAATTATGGTGCTCACTCTTTGATTTCGGATTATTGAATTGGCCACCCCCTGATAGACCATAGGCCTATGGTGATTAACTGTGGGTTAGTGTCTCATCGTTCTGCCCTCAATTCTGAGCTTTCTTCAGCTTGAATATCTTTGGAATCTTTGGCCTGGACACTGAGGCCTATACAAGAAAATGGCCACAGGCTGTTACGATGCCTCTCTATCGTTTATTGTTTCCTGTCTGATCTCGCTATGACGGCTTTCTTTATTCTGCCAAATATTCGTCTCAATTTCCACAGGGCTTTGAGTGTTCCTCTGCCAGCAAACTTCTTATTTGTCTCTAAAAGCCTAGTACTATACCCCCGATAATTTCCCCAGGAAAACACAGTCCAAGTTATACTCATACTATGACAACTATCGGAGACGCCTCTTCGCAGTGGTTGTACCCCCCCCCCCCCCCCCAATCCAAGTCAGGGGCCAAATCTTCCCCATTCTTCCCTGCTGCCTGGATTCGCAGGGCAGCACGGTCACCGTCAGAGTGCCGATCGGTCCCCATGGACCAGCCCTTTTTCTCTGGTCTCTTTTCTTTCTCTCTGGTCCCTTTTCTTTCTCTCTCTCTGAAGATCTCTCCCCCTCTACCTCTCTCTCCCTCTCTCTCCCTCTCTTTCCCTCTTTTTCCCTCTCTTTCCCTCTCTTTCCCTCTCTTTCCCTCTTTTTCCCTCTCTTTCCCTCTTTTTCTCTCTCTCTCTCTCTCTCTCTCTCTCTCTCTCTCTCTCCCTCTCTCTCTCCCGCCCCCTGCTGGCCGTTCGTGTGTTGGGTGCGGTGTCATGGCGTCTGTTCGTGTCTTGGCATTGTAGCTCCGTGCTCGTGGTTTGTATCTTTACCCTCCCCTTACCTTTTCTCACCTTTGTTCCGTCTTTTGTGTGTCACCCTTCCACGTTATCATACCTCCCCCCCCCCCCCCCCCTCTTGAGAGTGAGAAAGTGAGAGAGCACACGTGGTGAGACCGGTAAAGGTTCCCCCTTAGGGCGGTTCCCTCTTCGGGTTTTTTTCGCCTCGTGTTACAAATCATAATCCTTTTTCCGTTTCTTTTTTCGTAAATATTTTTATTTTTCGTTTGTTTACTGGAGCTTTTTGGCTTCATTAACCTTTATACATTTACCCTTTGTTTAAACGTGCAAACGATGGCGGATAGCTCTCGTTACACGTCTCTTGAAGCGCTAACCCGGAAGCATGGGTTAGTTTGCTCACCTCCGTCGGGAATCGATGTGGAGGCCATTATCCTTGCGGTCGGAGAGTTAATCGGTTTGGATAATGTAAAAGCGGCTTCTCGCATGAATAAACGCGTGGTAATCTTTGTTTCCACAGTGCCCATGGTTGCTCAAATAGTCGAGCACGGGCTATTCTTTGCTCCCGACGTGTTTGTTCAGGTATGTCCACTCGACACGCCGGCAGTTCGGATTTCTCTCTCTAACGCTCCTCCGTTCCTTAAGAACAAAGACCTGGTTACTGAACTAAACAAACTTGGTTCTGTCGTCTCTTCAGTTACTTTGGTTCCTGTACGAGGGAAAAATAACCGTTTAAAACACGTCATGTCCTTTCGTCGTTTTGTTTATATGATTTTACCGCGTGGTGTAACCTCTTTAAATGCGGTATTGCCCTTCAAGGTCGAAGGTCACACTTATCGGGTCTTTGTCTCCACAGAGTCTCTAGTTTGTTTTGAGTGTGGTCAATATGGTCATTTAAAAGACTCGTGCCCGAAAAAGTCCGCAGATAGAGCCACTAGCCTGAATGGTGATGAACAGCAGGGCTCTACTGAGATCGTTGTCGATGAGGTAAACAGTATGGGTGGTGCTGATGCAAACCCCATTGTAGACAAACAGAGAACCAGGAAAAGAACCCTCCCACCTTCTAGCGACCTCAACGAGCCTGATAATAAGGTCTTGGCCTGTCCTCCAACCTTCGCTCAAGTGGTTAGTGAAGGTTATGGTGGAGCGCGACCTCCTCCTCAGCAGTTTCCTCCAGTTGAGGAAATTGCTCAACCTCCCCCGCCTTCAGAATACTCTGAGGGTAATGTGATAAATGCTGAAAATGTATGTGTTGGCCAGACAGCACCTGAGTCTCTCCAGTGTTCTGAGGGTAAACCTCCATGTGAGGTTGAGCCTCCATGTGTGTCCCCTGATGAAGCTTGTGTTGATTGTGCCACCCCTCCCTCTGTGGGGAGTGGTGAGTGTGTTGGAACTAGTGATCTGTCTGTGGAATCCTCCATTGAGGCAGCTGAGCCTTGTCAAGCTCATGGTCAGCAGGGCGATAGTGCTGAAGTCTCAGATTTTCACGTCGATGAGCCTGTTGCCTCAGCAATGGACTCTCAATGCAATGATTGTGACTCTGATGGGGGTTCTTCCGTTGCCTCACTGAGTGATGGTGAGGCCGACTTCTCATCGGAGCATGTCTCTGGAGGCTCTGTCCCTCCTGCTGAAATCGTGGATTTCCTTCAAAAAACTTACCGTAAAAAGCGCGTGAAAATCTGCGATTTCTTCGTTGATACTCACGCCTTCATTAGTGGGGCTCAGGAAGTTGTACAACAATCTGCGGCCCTTCATATTTCTGATCAATCACTGAAAAGACTGAAGAGGTACCTTGTCACAGCAAGGAAAGAATTAAACCTGTAATGGCTGTGTTGCTGCCTATGTTTCTATGAACATAGCAAGCTTGAACATTAATGGTGGGCGCAGTCAGCTGCGTCGGTCCCAAACTGTGCAATTAGCCAGGAGGGAAAAGATTGATGTACTTTTATTGCAAGAAACCCGTGCCACTGCAGACTGCATGGCTGATTGGCAGCAACAGCTGATTGGCACTTGGTTTTTTAGTAATACAGATTCTGTGAGTGCGGGTATTGCTTTTTTGTCAGTTCACGTTTGTCTGTCTCCCCCCCCCCATCTTTAAGGAAATCGTACCAGGCTATCTAGCCTCTGTAGAGCTTGAATACAATCAGCAACGATTTATGTTTGTTAACGTCTATGCTCCAAGTGATAGCACAGATAGAGGAACTTTTTTTAATCAGTCCTTTAATTTCCTGAGACACCTCTCTTCTGATACGTTGTTGTGCTTAGGGGGTGATTTTAACTGTACTTTAAACCCAACTTTAGATAGGAACAGTGCAGAGCCACATCCAGCTTCAAGTAGGCCTCTTTCCAGTATAACTTCGCGGCATGACCTCAACGATGTATGGCGGCAACAACACCCAAACCTGCAGCAATTTAGCTGGTGTCGGGTTTTACTAAATCATCTTTCACTTGCTCGTCTTGATAAATTTTATATTCCTAACTCTGCTGTCAACCTTGTGACATATACGGCTATTGTCCCTTCAGGCTTCTCTGATCATTCTTTGGTAAAACTGTGCTTTTCCTTTCCTCGCTTCAAACGCCGCACCCTGTATTGGTCTTTTAACACCTCACTTCTGAGCGATCCTTTCTTTAAATCATCCTTTGTGGTTTTTTGGGACAAGGTTGTGGATTTCCAACATCGTTTCCTAAATCTCTGTCAGTGGTGGGACTATGCTAAAGCGCAGATCCGTGTTTTCTGTCAGCAATACAAAACCAATTGCTCTCAAAGTAAACAATTATGTATTGATGCCTTGAAACAAGAAATTCTACGATTGCAGGAAGGTGCTGAGGTCCTCAGTGATGAAAGACGGTGTCAACTCCTCTTTGAAAAACAAACTCTGCTTAAGGAATTAATTCAAGAAAATGGTATTGGTGCCTTAGTCAGGCTGAGAGTTAATAGTTTACTGTCGTCAGACACATGTTGTAAAGATTTCTTTAAGTTTGAGAAGACGACGAAGGCGAGCCAGCAAATGCTTAGTCTTCGGGCTAGTGATGGGCATATTCTTAGTGATAATACGGAGATTGTTCACTTTGTTCGGTCTTATTTTGAGAATGTGTTTTCCTTTAAGCCCAATGATGTGCCTGCAATGCAGAATATTACGACCAATTTACCGCAGATAGATGAGCATCAACGGCATGTCTTGGATGAGAACATTACTCTCGGTGAACTTAAAACTGCGCTCGATGGCCTTGCTGATCATAAGGCTCCTGGTTTTGATGGGCTACCAGCTGAATTTTATAAAACCTTTTGGGACATGCTTGGTCCTGCTTTGCACTCAGTGTTTTTATACAGTCTGCGTGAGGGATTGTTACCCCTTAGTTGTCGGCGTGCAGTTGTTTGCCTTATCCCTAAGAAAAACGACCTGCAATTGATACAGAACTGGCGTCCAATCTCTCTTCTCTGCACAGATTACAAGATTTTTGCCAAAACGCTAGCTAACCGTGTAAAGACTGTTCTAAGCACAGTTATACATCAGGATCAATCGTACTGTGTTATGCACAGATCTATGCACGATAACATTTTTTTGGTACGAGACCTGTGGGATGTGTGTGCATTTCAACAACAACATACCGGTCTCTTTTTTATTGACCAAGAAAAGGCTTTTGACTCTGTTAATCATGAGTATTTGTTTCACATTTTAAAGCAATTTGGTTTTGGGGCATCCTTTATTTCATATGTATCCTTATTGTATAATCACATTTTTAGCTTGATCAAAATCAATGATGGTCTCTGTTCACCTTTGCGGATTGGGAGGGGAATTCGGCAAGGCTGTCCCTTATCTGGAATATTGTACTCTCTTTGCATTGAGCCCCTTTTGATTCGTTTACGATCTTCTCTTATGGGATTTTCAGTGACTCCCTCAGAAAATCCCGTTATAATTTCGGCCTATGCTGATGATGTATGTGTTGCTGTTCGCAGCAGTAATGACATTGCTCTGCTATTTGAGTGCCTACGGGTTTACTCTCAAGCATGTACAACGCAAATTAATTGGTCGAAATGCAAAGCAGTTTGGGTCGGCGGTACGCCACCTTCTGCCCTTCCAATTCTCCCTATGAATTTGACATGGGAAAAAGAAGGTGTGAAATACCTCGGTGTTTACCTTGGAACCCCAGGCTTTGTCAAAAGGAATTGGGATGGTTTGCTCCACAAAATCAGCAACAAATTAAACAGATGGAGAGGAATTTTGTCGACCTTGTCTTTCCGAGGTCGTGCACTGGTCATTAACAACCTGGTGGCCCCTCTCTTATGGCATAAAATGATTGCCTTGCAGCCACCTGCAACGTTGGTGTCGTCAATCCAAAAATGTTTACTTGACTTCTTTTGGGATGGCAAACACTGGCTAAAGCCAGAGACTATTTGCCTCCCACTGGCAGAAGGTGGTCATGGGCTTGTGGACATTCTTTGTCGGGTGATGGCCTTCCGAGTCTCCACAGCTCGTCGTTTTATATTTCTGGAGGCCTTGCCCTGGAAATCGACTGCAAACTGTATACTAAAACAAGCCGGCATGCTTGGGTACAATTGTGAACTCTTCTTCATGGAGCTGCAACATGTCGATGCTTCGCTGCTCCCTGACTTTTACCAAGATGTCTTGAACGTCTGGCGGTCCATTTCAATAACTCGCCAAATGGAGACATACAACAGTGAAAGGTTCCTCCGGGAACCCCTTTTCTACAATGCCCTCTTTCCTGCTATTCCTCGCTCACGTGCCTTTGTGCAACGTTTTGTGAGTGCTGGCGTGAAAACGACTCGGGACCTTCGTGACTGTAACAGGAACAGTTGGTTCTCCGCAGGACATCTTCAAGTAAGAACTGGCATCAGATCTTTGAGGAGCGTAGCCAAGGTCCTACAGGAAATCCTGTGTGTTTTTAGGCACCTGGGCCTGAGCTCAACCGCCAACATTGGTGACCACCGTACACCACCACAGATCTGTGCTAGCTCTAGCCTGCCAGCTGATAGCACCACAACATCTATCTTGCTATCCTCATCGCCACTTTCCAGCAAGGATAAAAAGAGACTGTATCGTTTGTGTATCTCAGTTCGGTTTCCCTCGTTACAGCCTCTTTCTTTTGGGGCTCGATGGAAAGAGAAACTGCCTTCTGGGTCTCCCTCCCATCCGCAATGGTCTGCAATGTATGTTTCACCGATTGTTAAAAGGACTGGTGATATTGCTTGGAGACTCGCCCATATGGTGTTGCCCTCCAATGTTTTATTACATCGTTTTAATGAGGATAATTCAGTGGAATGCCCCTTTTGTATGATTTCTGAAGACCTTTTCCATGCTTACGTAGATTGTGCAAGACTCTTTCCCTTCTTTGGTTTTTTATCAACTTTTTTTAATCGTATGAACTTTTCTTTTTCTACACGTGTTTTTATCTTTGGAACACCACTTAGTTATAAAAAACGCTCTGAGACTGCTCTTGCTAATTTCTTAATTTCTATTGGAAAATTAGCAATCTATAAGACAAGAAAAGCAAAGCTCCTGGCAAATGCTGATATTTTATGTGATGTGGTAATTGTGTTTAAGGCTCTAGTCATGGCAAGGTTACGCATGGAATTTTCTTTTTTCCAAATGAAAGATGATTTACAAACCTTTGTGGGAAAATGGTGTGCAAAGGGTGGGTTTTGTAAACTTGATCATGGTTTGTTAAGTTTTTTATTTTAGTGTTTGGTGTTTTTATTGTTGTTGTTTGGCTGCACATGTTTTGAATTGTGGTGACTTTATTATTTGCATGACTTGTATGGGTTTCTTACCTTTATAATAAAAGAGCTTCAAAAGTCAAAGTCTCTCTCTCTCTCTCTCTCTCTCTCTCCCTCTCCCTCTCTCTCTCTCCCCCTCTCTTTCCCTCTGTTTCCCTCTCTCTCTAAAGATCTCTCTCTATCTCTCTCTAACCCTGTCATGGCCCTGATCTCATAGAAGGCGGGGTACGCCATTCTGGATGTCGGGGATCTTCTGGTCGCTCCTGCGAGATTGATCAGCTATCTCCATGCCGTGGGCTTTTTCGAGAGAACTGTCCAGGGATAAACAACAACACCTCATACGATATGATGAGCTGTGTCATACTCTTTATAGCAGTTTTCACAAGGAAACATGTGAAGTTGCCATTTCCTTCCCAGGAGTCAGTCAGCCAGGGCAGGAATTTGGAATTTGTTCATGGCACCAGCCATAGCTCACCCACTCGTTACAAAGGACCTGCAGAATCATTAATTGTCCACCAACTAATGCCAGCAGAATGGGACGTGCATCGTCCATCTGAGGGACGAGCGATGGCGCACACATTGATGAATCTCCCTGCCTCTGAAACACCAGGATTATAGCTGGGTCAGGATTCAAACCGAGGCTAGGCAGCTCAGAGGTGAGTAAACTATGGATTGCAAAATACAAAGATTACATACTATATCAATTTATACAGAAAGAGTATTCAAAGTGGGTTGGCCTGTTTGGTGTCCCCATGGGAACACATTCTCATGATGCGTGGATCCCATTTACGTGCTGTATTAACTTAACTTGCAATGTCCAAGCAGAAGTCTAGCAATGCAGAAGTTTCTCCATAATGTGGTTGTCCGACATGATAATTGCACATTATTTCCAGGAGCCCGAGGTCATTCCATTAATCTACTATTCCAGTATATTTAAGGGTCTATTTTAAACTGCGTTCTGCAGAACTCACTTCTTAAATGTGTTAGTATTACTATTCACTTAAAGGCTCAAATGTGACACATCCTTTCTGCCATTTCCTGGTCTGTACCACGGCTTTGTCAGTAGTTGCGAACGTAGAATTGCGAATTTATTAATTACTTGGTTTAATTAATTAATTTATTAATTTATTAAACAACATCTCAGATCATGTCTACAGTTTTTTTTAGTCTATTATTCACTGGTGACTAATGACAATTGCTATTTTTATGCCTCTGACAACAAAGTCGCCAGAGGCATTATGTTTTTGGATTGTCCGTCTGGCTGTCTGTCCGTTCATCTGTGATACGTTTTCATTACCGCGATAACTTGAGAACGGCTGAAGGGATCTTAGTCAAACTTGGTGCAGGTATGCATAATGAGGGAAATACGAATCGATTAGATTTTGGGGTCTCAAGGTCAAAGGCCAAAGGTCAGAGGTCATGTTAGGTAAAAAATTATGTTGCCGCGATAACTTGTGAACCAGTGAGGATAACTCACAGAGGCAATTCCACAATGCCAAGAAAAAGGTTGAAAAGGAACAAAGGTGAGCACATTGCTCTGATTGGAGAGGAGGAAAATGCAATATCAGCCCCCACTGGACTTAGTCCAAAACGGGGGCTTATGGATTGGGTCTCGTCCGTCCGTCAACCAATTTTGTTCATACTTGGCACAAAGACAATACATTATGGTATGCATGGACACATCATTTAGTTTTGCGATTCCATCAAAGATGGCCGACTGGCGCCCACTTAAGTTGTAAATAAATAGCACCGCAAAGCAGGTGTAACCCCTCAGCCCATGCATGGTGAAAGGAAGCATTGATGATAATTTGTTATTTGAAGCGAAGTTGTATACCGAGTAGGATTTTGCAGTAAAGAAATTTAATGATAGTGGCGATGTGTGGATATAATTATTGAACAGAACGATTCAAAAAGATATAACAGCTGCATGTGGGAGCATATAACAGCATGATTGAATATAGGAGTGGGTTATAAATTTATAGGGAGTGGCCAAAGAAGACCATAGAAAAGGATACCTTTAACTTTGAATTAATGTCAATGAACCATTGAATATTTCTATTGCAGAATGCATCGTGGCCAAATGTTTGTCTGTTCACTAACGTCTTAGCTACATTGTATAAGTCTCTGACCAGACTCCTGGGGTTCTGAACATTTGTCTATTCACTAACGTCTTGGCTACATCGTATAACTCCCTGGAGTTATAATTTCATCTCCAACTCCACACTGAATTCATGCAACTGATTCTTCTCTGTATAGTCTGCGTCTATAGTGTCTGGATGAGAGAAACTTACAGGTATCATGGCAATAAGTTTGTTTAATCGTGTAGACAACAAGAAATTGCTTTGTGATAGGAATAATATGTTTCATGAACATCTGTGTGTATTTTGGGAGCCGAAATATTTGAATAAATGTGGTCAATAGTAGTCTGGTAGTCTGTTGTATAACTTGTGATGAGTTGGTTGAAGTTATACTGTTTGAGAAATGTGAGGAGCTGGCGACTTTGTGGTGATTGATGTGATATGTCGATGTTGAAATCTCCAAGTAGAACTGTTGGTGTGTTTTGTAGATGTTCTTTTTCAATGAGTCCTTGAATTGCTCGTTTCAGGTCATTAAGTTGTGTTCTTGGTGTACTATAAATTCCTATAACATTCAAATTGGAAACTTTCTGGTCTGAAGCATGAAAAATCGTAGTCAATGTCACTTCCACACTTTTGTAATTATGCCGAGTTGATGATGTGGTAAAGTCGTTGTTTGGTGTCACATATACTGCCATGCCGTGTGCAGGTATTTGGTGCGTAGGACAGCTTTCATCATTTCTGAATGGTATCTGGAAACTAGGGAGGGCAATGTATTGTGTAGAATCGTTCACTGAAAACCGTGTTTCGCAACAAATGAGTATATCAGCAGTGGTTAGTCTATAGTCAGTAGCAACATCAGGCAGGTTTTTTTGTAGCGATTGTGCGTTGACATATATATGATAGAGATATGTGAATCAGGACACTTGGCAAATGGTGCATCTTTGGAGGAAGATGATCTAAGGCGGTTCATCTCACGAACAACTGGTTGACCAACAGTTATCTTGTCTGGCACAAAGTTGCGTAGATGAAGTCCTGTAGGTGTTATCACTCTGCTCAGTGCAACATAGTAAAGATGAGGTTGAGCGCTACCCTTGAAATCTATGTAGAGTTGATCAAGTGTGTCTCCTTGAGACCTGTGGACAGTTTTTTTCTGACACACTGCAAAAATGGATTTAATCGGACAAGCCGTTCTGCTCGAAATTGACGGAAACCAATTTCAAGATGGCTACCGTGGCGGCCATATTGAAAATCACAGCACGCCCATCTTCGAAAGGAACCTTCCTCTACTCAACCCCAACACACACTGCAAAAATGAATTTAATCGGACAAGCCATTCTGCTCGAAATTGACGGAAACCAATTTCAAGACGGCTGCCATGGCGGCCACATTGAAAATCGCAGCGTGCCCATTTTCGAAAGGAACCTTCTTCTACTCAACGCCAACACACACTGCAAAAATGGATTTAATCGGACAAGCCGTTCTGCTTGAAATTGACGGAAACCAATTTCAAGATGGCTGCCATGGCGGCCATATTGAAAATCGCAGCGCGCCCATGAACCTTCCTCTATTTAACGCCAACACACACTGCAAAAATGGATTTAATCGGACAAGCCGTTCTGCTCGAAATTGACGGAAACCAATTTCAAGATGGCTGCCGTGGCGGCCATATTGAAAATCGCAGCGCGCCCATTTTCGAAAGGCACCTTCCTCTCCTCAACCCCAACACACACTGCAAACATGGATTTAATCGGACAAGCCGTTCTGCTCGAAATTGATGGAAACCAATTTCACGATGGCTACCGTGGCGGCCATATTGAAAATCGCAGTGCACCCATTTTCGAAAGGAGCCTTCCTCTACCCAACCCCAACACACTCTGCAAAAATGGATTTAATCGGACAAGCCGTTCTGCTCGAAATTAACGGAAACCAATTTCAAGATGGCTGCCGTGGCGGCCATATTGAAAATCGCAGCGCGCCCATTTTCGAAAGGAACCTTCCACTACTCAACCCCAACACACACTGCAAAAATGGATTTAATCGGAAAACCTGATGTTGAACACGTCCTGAACCATTTCCCGGACATGCATTTACCGATGTTGTTCAAACTTGGCACACAAATAATGATTGATGGGTTACATATGCATGTAATTTTGTTTCGAGATCAGTTCCAAGATGGCTGACTGAGGGCCATTTTGTTACTTAAACGTGTTCTCAACCATTTCTCTGACATGCATGGACCAATTTTGTTCAAACTTGGCACAAAGACAATACGTAAGAGTTTACATATGCAGAAGATTTTGTTTTGTAATCCGATCAAATATGGATGACTGGCGGCCTTTAACTCTGTACAGCAAAACTACCAAAACCACAGGGGCTATTACATTTAATGTCTTTTTTGTTGAATGGAGAAGTGTGACACAATAGGGCTGGAGACGGATCTTGCATTTATATAAACTCGAGAAAAAGTAGAAATTGAAGGCAGAATTTGAAAAAGAAAAGAACAGGAAGAAGAACAAAGAAGAAACATAAAAGTGGAAGGAAACAGATAAGGGAAACAGCAACATGGACAAGGATCTATATTTCACAACTCTTTCGTGATTGGTCATTTATCACCAGAAACATGGATAGCAGACAGCGCTGTGCTTGTAATGTTGAGCAAGGCAATATCAATGTGATGAAAGGAGAAACAAGCAACCTTTCAAAAAGCTGCCCTCTTCCCTCCCTTCACCCATAGTCCTTCAAAAACCCTTTCACGCAGCACTCAAAGATTTGGTTTCTATCTTTCCCATGTAAAAAGTTGCAGTATTTGGCAAGACTTGTTGATGTTGATGGAGGTATGTATAAAAAATGCATGGGGTTTGGCCAAGGAAAAATGGCTTGACTGACATGTAAGTAAATTATATTATAATGACAAAGTGAATACATCCTTAATTTCAAATTCAAATGCGAGTTCAAAATTTCCAAATATAAATATCCCATTGATTTCATATCTTCACAAAAACTGCTATTAGAGTGGAATTTTTCCTTCTGTCTCAAAATACAATAAGTATTGTTTCCACAGTGGAACAGACGCGACATACTGAACATGAGGAAGCATTAAATACATTATGGTGCTTGCAATGGAGATGGTAGGCCTCAGATCGCCACTGACCATTATACTCCCTTTCCTTCCCTGTATTTCAAAAAACAATATTGAGAATTCCTTTTGCACATCTATTTCCGCAAATGCAATTAATGTTGTCAAAACAGCAATACACACAATCTGTAGTAGGGTAAAGTAGGGCAACTTTCCCCCGTCCTGCAAAACCTACTCGGTTCTGGTTTTACGTTCAGTGTCCTGAATGTCTGCACCAGAGGGCTCCGCGCTGACAATTTAGTCAAGAAATTATACACAATATGTATGTGTGTATATATATATATATACATATATATATATATATACGTATATATATATATATATATATATGTATATATGTATATATGTATATATGTATATATGTATATATGTGTATATATGTATATATGTATATATGTGTATATATGTATATATGTCGCATAAAATATATGATGATATGGGGGTCGCATAAAAATAATGTATTTCCTTCTGATTAGTTTTATATATATATATATATATATATATATATATATATATATATATATATATATATATATATATATATATAACTAATCAGAAGGAAATAAACAATCAGCTCTGACCTAATCAATAAACCCCAGGTGGCTAGGATTTATATATATATTACTTATATATTATATATTATTTATATATATATTTATATATTATATATTATTTATATATTATTTATATATATATTTTATATATTATTTATTTATATATTTTATATTATTTTATATATTAATTATTTATATATAATAATAATAATAATAATTCATTTATTTTGTATAGCGCTTTTCATGAAGCCCAAAGGCGCTTATATATGTGTGTATATATATACAGTATATATATATATATATATATATATATATATATATATATATATATATATATATATATATATATATATATAACTAATCAGAAGGAAATAACCAATCAGCTCTGACCTAATCAATAAACCCCAGGCGGCTAGGATTTCAATAGCCTAACCCCCATGCTCTTCCAGCCAATGAAAGCTGCATAGATCAACCAAGAAAAGCTACACAAGGTAAGCCATTTGCTGTTTCAAACCCTACCTAGGTTCTTCTACAGCTGCAGGCATTCACAAGTAGCACATAGATACATGAGAATCCAAATGCTACATCCCCCCTCAGCTGTTGGTCCAGTTTAATCACGTGTTGGCGAATCATCAGCGACCGCTTCGCCAGAAAGCGCACACCATCTAGGCTCCCAAGCATGCACTATGTGCAATGCCAACAGCAGTAAACATGCAGATAACAACACCCAATCACGACTCTCACCCATAATTGCAGGGAATTCCCATAAATTTCTCACCTGTAAATCTTACTGTACCCTCCAATTACTCTATGCCCCATTTATTCCAAGGCCAGAACCTTTGTACTGGCCTCTCCCCTCCGGAAGACTTCCTCGAATCTGTGATGAAGGCATTATCTGGCTGGCCATTTAACATACACACAACTCCCCACCTCGTCTAACCCACATGCATTGCATCAACAAGTTCATTTCCTTCGTCTCCATGTCGAGAAACTTTCCTATCCATTCTCACACGACACACAGCATTTATAATACATCCCCATCAATTCAATATTCAGCACAGTGGGGGTGGGTTTGCGGCTTGAGGGAGGGGCATCACATTCCTTTATTTCCCAGAGTTAATTTCTCCTCCCGGCAGCATCCTCAATCCTGTGTTCATCAGCCCACATGTCTGGGCATGGTAGTTCAGGGTGCATGTCCATGATGGCCGCTGACACGCTGGTGGGCAAGCAGGCTGGCAGGGAGCTGTTGGCATGTGGGGCAGCAGGTAGTCGTGGGTAGTGCAGCCGCCACAGGCAGAACAGACGGCTTCACTCTACTCTAACTTAAACAAATTCTCATCTAATCCTGTTCACTAATCCCTCCAATTATATTCCGCACATTTTTCTACTCCCCTCCCGGGAGCGAGCATAGGCACGTGCAGGGACTTGAAGGCTGGAGTGGTGTGACCTCACCTGGCTCGCTGGTGGAGTGGCTTTAAGGGAATATGCATTCCCTTATACTAACAACTTAGGACTCAATGGGTCCTCGGAAATGCCAATTGCTCCACTCCTCTTCTTTCCGGTGACTGTAGGCATTGAATGGTGTGAATGGGAAAGCATTGCTATTCTATCATAGTACTTTCAAAACACTTTGTTGATTTTTTACTCTTCCCCCTCTCCATCATGGTTCTGGCAATCAATTTCACCCACTGCTCTGCATGCTGGTGTCATCCTTGAATTTGAGACAAGCCCTCAAATCTGCTTGCCTGTACTCCAGAACAATCTCGTAGCTGGAAAATGTGGCCCCCTCCACAGGTTCCCTGCCTCCTCCACAATGCAGAAATCCCGAGTTCCTGAGGCCACTGAGTGCTACCACACTCTATCTGGATCATGGAGGCACTCACTAGCAACCCATGGCATGTGCTCTCTGGCACTCACCATCTCGGATACCCAGGTCTACAACAACAACAAAATTTAGCAATTCCCCCATTCCCTTCTGGCATTGGGTGGCCTCTACCGCTCATGCCTCTCAGGGCCCAATGCACATCTTCTCCAAACTCTGGGTTAAGCTCGGGCCACACTCCCAACCCAAGTACACATTTGCACCCAATTATTAATTCCTTTGCTTCCATCAGCACTAGCACCGCTGCAGCTTGCATGTTTCAAAACAGTTGAATCCCATTTACCTAACTATCCCTCATTCCACATGCCAATTTCACACCATTTGCTCTCCTATAAATTTGGTACACACCAGACTCCAAATCTTCAATTACATCCACCAGTATAGTTCACTCCTCCATTTATCTCTAGCCGTGTTGGGACAAGAGAAGGTAGAAGGAGGAAGGCATCATAAGTTATGTCATGAACACTGTATTAAAATCAACTCTGTAAAATGTTAGCTTGAAATCAAGTCCAATTCTCTTTTTATACCGAATTCTATGTCAATTTAACAATGTCCAATTTTCCCTCTATTGCCGTGTCCATCAATCTACTGCCTACTCTATTTTCCATCTCTACCTTGCCTCCTGGAGCCACTACTGGACCCCACGGAGCCCTGCAAGCTCGGTCACCACATCCACCTCTGACGTGAATCCTCCATGAGGCACACACATGGCCCCTCACTAACAGTCCTGGTGCCCCCACCTTTTCGCCAATACTCGTGGGTGGCACCCTAAAAAATGTACCATCCGTCATCCCCCTCCCTTTCTCCAGGGTTCGTCGGTAAATTGGTAAATTGTAGCTTACGCATCCCCTAACCGGCCCCCTGCTTTTCTACAAGGCTTATGTGGGACCTGCAGCATGCACACCTTGTGCTGTCTTCCTCTCATTCTCTAGGAGCCTCCTAAGGACCTGGAAGGAGCATGACCTCCTACTCCTAACCACATCAGAGGGGATTACATACAACATCATGTGGCACCCCTTGCTTTTCCATCAGCTCAACCGGAGCCGGTTCCATTTCCATAAACGCAGTGGGTAGCCATCTCGGTCCTCGAACTAACCAGTATGTCTATAATGGTGGCTCCCCGGGTGGCATTCCTTCTCCCTCCTTCTCTTTGTCCATACTAATCACGTCACCACCATGCACTATACTTGCATCCAAACACATGCACTCACACTCACCCATGCCCTCACCCACAAGCGGTTCGACTTTGACTTCCAACGCTGGCAGTTCAGTGTGTAACATGACAGGTTGGAACAGTTGATTCGATGGTGCAGCCTCATGAGCGTGCTGAAGTGTGAAGCCTGGGCCTACTGTCATGTGCTTGCATCTTCTTTATTTATTAGACACCATATGAATGTAAATGAACACTCATTTTACAATGTGCTTGTTGCACATCACGTGCAGCGAATTTCGCTTCCCTGCACCTTCTATTTATTGTGATAAAAAAAAAAAGGCTTCTGTACACCGCCATTGAGGCTGGGTTTGCAAGCCACCATCTACGATTCCAATAGAAGACACATACAACAACAACAACAACATGCATTTTAAGGCCATTTTCCCTGCTAGAGCGGGGGTTGGCCTTGCGGTCCCCATGACAATCTTCTCCATTTTGCCCTATTTTCTGCATCTCCCCTTGTTAACCCCCTTGCCCGCATTTCTTCTTTCACCATCTTCAGCCAAGTCTTTCTCGGTCTTCCCCGTCCTCTACTTCCTTCTACATTCATTTCCATCACTCTTCTCAACCAGTCACTTTCATCCTTCCTCAACACATGACCAAACCATCTCAACCTATAGAAGACACATAATTACTCTTTTATGGAAAATGTTATTTGAGTTTGTTTTATCCTCAAAAATAGACCGTAGATGGTATCGTAGTGATGGTATCTAAAAATAGACCGTAGTGAACAAACATTCGAGTTCAAAGAATTGGCCTTTAAAACCTACCCTTATGAAGGGGGACAGACATCTGTACAAACACACAAACTGACATTGTGTTTTATATGGTAAATTTAACTGTGTTCTCTGCTGGAAAGCAACATTTGAAGTAGACTCGGGGATGACCCAGATAAATTGGTGAAGTGGGCAAACAGGTAAACAGAGGAGTGGATAAATATTTCAGAAGAAGGTAAAGGAGGAAGTGGGTGAAATGGTATGGAGGAGTAGATGAATGGGTAAAGGGGGAAAGTTACAGTGAAGTGAAAGAGGGGACTGGGCGAAGGAGTTAAGGGAAGTAGGTGAAGAGGTAGAAAAGGTCGTGAGAGATGGGGATATAAGTGGGAGTGGATGACGGGGTTGACAGAAGTGAGTGATTGGGTTTAGTGGAAGTATGTGAAGGTGTAAAGAAGGAACTGGGAAAAGGAGAATAAGTGGGAGTGGATGGTGGGGTTGAGGCAAATGTGTAAAGGGGTAGAGGGGATTGGGAGAAGGGTTGCTGGGTAAATAGATTAAAGGGGGTAGGTTTGCAGGTGTTAGCTGCAACGGGCCATCTAGTATTTTTTTTTTTTTTTTTTGAGAGATAGAGCATTGATGCTTTCGATTCGAAGCAGTTTCTTGGCAAGAGATATACCGAATGGTTAGTCATTGCCTTCCCAGCATAGTTTGTCCATGCTTATACAGTATATATATATATATATATACATGAAATAAATGAGTGGAATCATTGTGGAGGTGAGCAGACAGAAGTGCAATGTGATGTTTTCTTTCTCTTTCACTGACACAGCTAGAAGTAGGGTTCTATAGTTTCTTATCTTGTACACTACTGAGACATGGGTCATTGGCAGACCCATGTTGGGACAATATTCTAGAATTTTCTTTCCCGAGTGGAAAAGCCCATGGAAGCTTTTGAAGGGCACGTTGCTTGCTGTAAATGAAAAACATACACCTTGGAGTCGTGCTTTCAATGTCACGTGCATGGGTTACTTTTCATGGCAAGGCCCGTCCTCTGCCTCTGGCTAATGGAGGTGTTGTTATGACATGCTGCATTTGCCTTCACTCAAAGCAGGCTCTCTCGCCTGCAGGCCTTGGGGTGTGCCTTTGGTTTGACAGGTGCAGGCGAGAGCTTGCTTTCCGAGATCAGGCAGCGATTCTACACCACGACCACATTCCTGAGAGGGGTTGGGGCGAGGGAGAGGTCGAGGTGAGGGATGCGGGGGTGGACATGCATGGAGCTGTGCTTTCTGTCATCCTGCAACACAACAGCGAAAGCACCTTCGCAAAGGTGAATCAAAGGTGTAAGTAATTTTCTGCCCGGCTATTGCAAACGACAGTTCTTCAGGTTGACGAGCTCATCGAAGTCTGAGCTCGCCAGTCCACCGGAGCAATTGCATTGTGGTCTCCGTCGCATTACTCGAAGCGAGAGTGAAATCATACAAGCATATTGCTTCTTCAGTACCATCTCCTCCACTGACAATTTCTCCTTCCTCTTCCACAAAGGTTATCTCTGGCAACACAAATGAAAAAGAAAAAAAAGAACAACATTCAGAACCAATTGATTTTTTTTCTTCTTTTATCTCCAAATACCAAGGTCTGCACACAAATCATAAATTATTATGCAAGTCAGTTACTTTATTCCTTTTTCTTGTAGTAATTGCAGGTTGAATGATTATGATGGAAGTAAATTTTGGTTAATAATTCATTCAGACTAGTTTATGAATTTATTGGTTCCATTTCCTTCATCTCCTTCCACCAATAACCGGCCGATCGAACAGTAAGTAACCTGTGCCCCTACAATTTTGTGTGCTCTGCAGTACATGACACTCTGATTAAGTTACATTCAGCCAAGGTTAGCGAATCATTAACCTTGGATAACTTTACAGACTGATGATTAACCATTCACAAACATAATGCGGAAACCTCCAGCCGACGGATTTGGTTGAAGACGGTAGAATTAAACATTTGAGTCATTGGAAATGCTCGACCAAGAGCATTATTTTCGTCCTCACATCAGAAATACAACTTGATGAATATAATTTTGAGGCAAATCAACAATTTGAGCTGTTACGTGAACGCACAGGGAAAGGTTGCCCAATAAGGGGCGTTGGTAATATTCTTTCACAATCACTGCAACTGGGAAAAAAATTCAACTTATGGATGCAGGAACAACTTCAGTTCAATTATATTAAACGTATTCCAATTGTATATACTAGAAGTACCTGGTCCCTACGGGGGCAGACAGTGTGGGGGGGGGGGGGGGGCATGTTGTTATCTTTATGATTATTAACACCATAGCAGAGTACTCACCCTATAGGTGATCTTGCTCCAAGCATGCAACACGCTCTTCCGACACATCCCTTTATTTGGGTGGTGTATAGGCAACAGATCACTGCCTCAAACACTCCAGGAAAAATAATAAACCCGGGTTACTTATATGAAGCAAAAACATGCCTACTGCCAATGTGCATATATCATACATTGCGGTTATATAGCTCGGATAATTTCAATGTGAACATCCCCCCAAATCCCCTCCCCCCCCCCCACCCCCCAAATTCCAAGATGGGTGAAGAAAAATGAAACCAAGAAAAATGAAAAATGTAACCAAGATGGTTAAATGAAACTTGCACCTGCACACCTTCGAGGTGCCCTCATTAATCCATTGAGGTTTCAGCTTCCCAAGTCAAATCCTCTCGGAGCAGAAGATGATACATACATACATACACTTGCTCCATTATATATGGATTATAAATAAAAAAATAACCACCTTTAGAGGCCATTTTTCCCTGCAAAGCGGGGGTTGGCCTTTTTCGGGAACCGTGGTTGTTGTTGTTTTTCGGTCCCCTTTTTGAAGCAATGTTTTACGGCCGGATGCCCTTCCTGACGCCAACCCTTTTTGCCGCCTTTAACGACAAGCAGGGAATTACCAGTGAACTGGTACTCAATTAGCCGACCTCGGAAGGATGACAGGCTGAGTCAACCCCCTTTGCGTTAATTTCAGCAATCGACCGGGATTCGAACCCAGGATCCTTGGTTTTTTTTTTATCCTAAGCCAGCACCCTAGCCGCTAGCCCAACACCAGGGTCTAAATCCATTATATATGGATTATTAAAGAAAAATGACAACCTTCCGTCTACGTAACTTTTCCCGACATATACCTTTCTACTGTGTTCTTACACTTCTATCTATCTATATTCTCTTCGGGCCAAGTGACCCATAAGGCTGCAGTGCCTGCTCTCCAGTATTCTGCCCTGTTTCTGGCTATCGGCTTGGCTTCATTCCATGATCTCCATCCTATCTCCTTTCTTTCTTTCTTTTTTCCACTCTTCTCCTTCACGTTGTTCTAGGATGTCCCACTTTCCTAATTCCCTCAGGCTTCCATGAAAATGCTGTCACACAGTTGTTATCATCTTTCATTCTTAGCACATGTCCAATCCATTTCCATCTTCTAGTCTTAACTTCATCACTGATCTTGATTACTTTGGTTCTTTTTGAGTATTTCCTCATTTGATTCAAAGTAAGGCCATCTGATTTTCAATATACTGCCCAGACATTTTAATATACATGTGTCGAGTTTTCCGATTGTCCCCTTTGTTGATCTTCCAAGCCTCACATCCATATACAGTGCATTCAGAAAGTATTCAGACCCCTTCACGTTTTTCACATTTTGTTATGTTGCAGCCTTATGCTGACGTCCTTTAAATTCATTTTTTCCCTCATCAATCTACACTCAATACCCCATAATGACAGAGAGAAAACAGGATTTTAGAAAGTTTTGCAAATTTATTAAAAAGAAAAAACTGAAATATCACATTGACATAAGTATTCATACCCTTTGCTATGACACTTGAAATTTAGCTCAGGTGCCTCCCATTTCTCTTGATCATCTTTGAGATGTTTCTACACTTTGATTGGAGTCCACCTGTGGTAAATTCAATTGATTGGACATGATTTGGAAAGGCACACACCTGTCTATATGAGGTCTCACAGCTGACAATGCATATCAGAGCAAAAACCAAGCCATGAGGTCGAAGGAACTGCCTGCAGAGCTCAGAGACAGGATTGTGTCGAGGTACAGATCTGGGGAAGCCTACAAAAAAATTTCTGCTGCATTGAAGGTTCCCAAGAGCACAGTGGCCTCCATAATGCTTAAATGGAAGAAGTTTGGAACAACCAGGACTCTTCCTAGAGCTGGCCGCCCGGCCAAACTGAGCAATCGGGGGAGAAGGGCCTTGGTAAGAGAGGTGACCAAGAACCCGATGGTCACTCTGGCTGAGCTCCGGCGATCCTGTGTGGAGATGGGAGAAACTTCCGGAAGGACAACCATCACTGCAACACTCCACCGATCTGGGCTTTATGGCAGAGTGGCCAGACGGAAGCCTCTCCTCAGTGAGAGACACATGAAAGCCCACTTGGAGTTTGCAACAAAGCACCTAAAGGACTCTCAAACTGTGAGAAACAAGATTCTGTGGGTAGCAACATTCAAGATGTTGGTAGCTTGATGACAAAATGACCATGTCATCAGCAAAGTCCAAGTCCTCCAGGTTGGTTGTACACTTCCACCTTATCCCTGTGTTATTTCTTTATCTTGTCGTCCTCATTATCTAGTCTACTTCTAGCAAAAATAAAAAACATTACATCTCCTTGCTTCACTCCTGTTTTATACCATGAACCACTCTTGATTCTTCTCCCTCCTCTAGCACCGCACACTCATTATCCTCATACAAGATCTGTACCATTCTGATAATTTTGTGAGGATTCCATAACTAGCCATGATCTCCCAAAGGCTTTCTCGGTGCACAGAGTCAAAGGCTTTTGCAAAGTCCACCAAAGTAATGTTTATAGGGTGGCCTGCCATTCTGCAACCTGTTCAATTATGTTGCGCGGAATAAAGATTTGCTCCACTGTGCTTCTGCCTCTCATAAAGCCTGCTTGCTCATCCCTCAACTTGTTGTCAACTCCATCTCTAATTCTGTCTATCAGCACTCTTCCAAATACTTTACTTGGAACGGATATTAAAGTTCTTCCACTTAGGATTTAAAAGAATGTAGATAGATGTAAACACAAATATATGGTCATCGAAAGCAAATTGGGAATAACAAGCGTGGTGTTATAATATTGTGCAATTGATTAACCTTCTTTGTTAATGATCACCAGTTCTTTCTTACCTGATAGCACTAGCTCGCTGAGCGATTCTTGAAGAAAATAAAACCCCACGATATCTCTTGGAAAGCAGAGGCTGTTAGGAAAGTATCCGAGTCGAGTATTAAATTCACCAAAGCCTGCTGTTGGCTTAGCGGTTTGGGTGCCGGCTTGGGATCCGAGGATCCTGGGAAACACCAACAGGGGGGTTGACTCAACCTGTTCATCTTTCCGAGGTCAGCAAATTGAGTACCAGCTCACTGGTAATTCCCTGTGTGTCGCAAAAAGGTGACTAACAGGGTTGGCGGCAGGAAGGACATCCGGCCATAAAACGTTGCTTCAAAAAGAGGACCACGTGCCCGAAAAAGGCCAACCCCTGCTCTGTGGAGAAAAATGGCCTCTAAAGGTGGTTCTTTCTTCTTCTTCGTTGAGCACAGGGTCGTTTACCTTTTCCTCTTTAGGACCTTACTGGTCCACAACTACTACAATGGATTAATGAGGCTGCATTAATCATCAGGTTACAATAGGACATGGAATCATAAATGTGGCACTAAGGAAATTAAACATTGGAACATTTAGCTTTGTCGAGGGTATTCGTTTCAACTACAACTCGTGCATCATCATAGGTAACTCGGCAAATCGTGGCTCTAACTTCTGCTCCATTTCAGATGGTTCAACCATTTCCCAAACACAGCAGAATTCTTTGTGATTAAGACAAGCCGCTGTTAAAAATTGAGTATGAAACTGTATAATTCCGATGATTCAACCCAACTCGCAGTTTTTACAACTCGAGCCTGAAATTTTGAGCCTTCATTTAATTTCAAGTGAGTGAGTGTAGTCATCAAAATGTATTCCAGTCTTGTTCAGACACTGACAGGTTTCTACGACCCTTGTAGACTTCAGACAATGATAGGTTTCTACGACCCTTGTAGACTTCAGACACTGATAGGTTTCTACAACCCTTGTAGACTTCAGACACTGATAGGTTTCTACGACCCTTGTAGACTTCAGACACTGATAGGTTTCTACAACCCTTGTAGACTTCAGACACTGATAGGTTTCTACGACCCTTGTAGACTTCAGACACTGATAGGTTTCTACAACCCTTGTAGACTTCAGACACTGATAGATTTCTACAACCCTTGTAGACTTCAGACACTGATAGGTTTCTACGACCCTTGTAGACTTCAGACACTGATAGGTTTCTACGACCCTTGTAGACTTCAGACACTGATAGATTTCTACGACCCTTGTAGAGTTCAGACAATGATCGGTTTCTACAACCCTTGTAGAGTTCAGACAATGATAGGTTTCTACAACCCTTGTAGAGTTCAGACAATGATAGGTTTCTACAACCCTTGTAGACTTCAGACAATGATAGGTTTCTACAACCCTTGAAGACCATTTTCAGAATCTAAAGTTGACAATTCCACAAAGCATGATATTATGTGCTGCGAAAACATTCTCATCGTGAGGGATGTAATGGGGTTTCTTACCGTTGCCTTTCTGGCCACAATCAAGTCAGGATTTGAAAATGACCTTTTGGGGGTGCGGGGTGGGATTGTGCAATTTACTAGGCCTCTCCAATTTAGAGAAACAGTAATATTTCTTATTTCATGCGAATGTTTACTATTTCTTTTAAGGGCCTGAGTCGGGGGCTGAAAGGAATAGTTTTTGGTTCAAGTCTTTCATGAATTGTCTGGCCTACTGGCCTGATGTTTGACTGAATGTGGCAGGAATTTGTAGTTTGTTCAGGGTGCCGGCAATAACTCAGGGAAACTTTCCATGGTATATGATCTCACAATGTCCTCTCTGCGAAGACACGGTGTGATCCTTAATGTCCATCAACCAGTGCTGGCAGACGGAGTCCTCCGGCTTAACGTTCTTTTGATGGATAGCACACAGATTGGTGCCTCGCCCTGCGTGCAAATCACCAGGATAACAGTGTATAGCTGGTTGAGATTCGAGCCGAGACGAGACAGCTCAGAGGAGAGTGCTCCTATCTATCAGCTGTCCTGTCTGCCAATCTTTCATATGAATGACCTTGAGTAAAAATAACGTTAAACAGAGATGTTGACGAGTATATTCAGAGAAAAGGCCAAAAGGAGAAGTGATGCAGTTCACGAAAGCAGAAGGTAGTCCATAACAAGGGACCAGGATATGCGCCATAACTTGCATGGTATCTCGGATTACATTGTTGCAGTTCTGTTTTTCGATAGAGATAAGTTGCAAAATGACAGGCAACTGCCAGTGTACAAAGAGTAACGCACGAAAGGTTCATTTTAACACAGCGTGGTAATCGGACCAAAAAAACACCTTTTTTTCAACAGTTTTACTACCTGGTTTCCCTAGAGCTTATTTCATTTATTCTACTGGAGGTGATTTTCGCGTGAACTTTTGTTATGTTGAGAGACTTACGCATTCCAAAATTGTGTAGTTATTTAAACCTGTTGACTCATGTGTTTGGGACACGGTTGAGGCATGTAACACAAGTCAAAGGGGCACCATTGAATGTGCTGGAAATGCATAGAACGGACTTCACAACTAAAACTGGCGCACGGCCTAAAATATCCTTCAATGTTTGGTTTGTTGGAGCTGGAGTATGGTAGGACTACTGCTTCTCTTTTTTTTCTCAACATCTCATTGCCTTCTTTGTTCATATGTTGTTGTAATTATATGCTGGCTCAATAACCATACTGTCAGAATGGGTGACTTTGAACGCTTGTGACAATGTCTGTAGTAATAATATTTATTGTCTATCTAAGAGAGTCACAATTGAAGTGGAACAAATGGGTTCGCCAGGAAAAGCGCCAATGCGGAGTTTTTCTTTTGCATACTGAGTCAAGGCTCATGGAAGAGCAAGAACGCTGAACGGACCGGGACGCAACAGAACAAGAGGAATGCAGTAGAGAGAGGGGGGAAACACCAACAGAAGAGCTGAAGGACAAAATAGAGGGAGACTTGGAAAGACAATAGGTGTGGGGAGGAATGGTGTTGGGCTAGGAAGGGTTAATGGGAGTAATAAAGATAATGGGTCAGGATGAGGGATGACACAATTGAAATCCTGGGAGGAAAAGTGAGACACAACAGTCTCTGGAACAGTGATTCCAGAAATGGAAGAAGTGAGGGATAAAAGAGTTGAGATGCGCAGTCCCATTCCAATAATTTTGAGAGCTCGAGATTCCACAGAATCCAGGAGAGACCAGCGTGATGCTGGAGTGTCAATCCAGGAGAGATAGAGCAATCTCCATTGTGCGATTAACAATTAAGGCCTTGCAGACTTTGAGTAGCTCTGATTTTCCAAATAAAGTTTTGGATCGATGGAGAATGCCCAATCTGTGGCTTGCTTTGGAGGCCAGATTTGTTCCATGGTCGGCCCAGAAAAGGTCATGGCAGATGATGAGGCCTTGAAATTCAAGGAACTGAACTTGTTCCAATAGATGACCAAAGAAATAGATAGGTGTGTTATTTTGATGAGCATTTCAAAGTGACAGAGTGAGACTGTGGAATTTTCCAGGATTGTATGACTTGTAGTCCAATACATTTTAACATACCACTGGATTTCATTATTTTAATTTATGAATATTTTGGTTACAAATAGGCACTTTGAAAATAACAGGTGATAAAAACGGATATTCAAAACTGCGCAAGTCATGCTTGAATGTGAGATGACATCAATTACCCGACATGCATGTACAACACCCATGGCAACGGGCAAGATGGCGGAGTCCCACGTAGTTGTAAAGATGTGAGAAAGGGCCGATTTTTGGAGTAGTTTTGAGTTAAAGCAAAGCAAAAGTGATAACAAAACTGAAGAGAACATTACCATTTGTCACCATTTTAATGCCTTTATCAAAGACGCCGGAGGGACAACAAATTTGACGACACATCTGTCAACGCCATCCACTTCAGCTGTCACATTCACAGTCTGTTCACAAAGCAGGAAAGAAATGACTAGTAAAGCCATTCAAGTCAACACACGTATTCAAAGGTTCCACCTCTCAGCCGACTATAGGTAGTGACTTGTTTTCATCATTTAAATTGACTTGTGTTCATCATTTATTAAGTCACACCTGAAATTACTTCAAAGAAAGATGTTGGAACAAGTTTGAACACTGATTTGGCAGAATGCATAACTGTAGTGTATTGTCATATGTATCGCAGTGCAGGTATCTGTATCCCGGTATAATTCAACAGAAAAACTTTGGAAATACCCATCTGTAATACATATATATATATATATATATATATATATATATATATATATATATATATATATATATATATATATTGTTACGGACGCGGTTAAAGATGTTATATTTGCCGAGTGGAGGCTCCGCGACCGAACAGTTATTCCCCGTTTCTAAAACCCGATTTACCCCAAACTTTGGCCGGATCGCGCCACCGCTATTCAATCGGGAAAACTCTAAAGCGACCGAATGCAAAGAGGAAGAAGACGTACAGAAGAGTAACTGGGTTTATTATTTACACATATAAGCAAGAAGAAAGCAGTCACGTTTATTTACAGGCACATGAGACGCAGGTGACACAGTGAAATCCTTAGCTTATACAAGCTTAATTAACCCAGGGACAGAACAAACAAGGACAGACTCACGCAGGGAATGATGATAGGACTGGCGGGAGATGGATGGCTGGCGGGATAGGGAGGTCCAACTGGTCCTGCAGCCGATCGACTCGTTGGGCAGCCGCCGCTCCTTCGCGGCCCTGCTCCAAACTGCCGTCCAGGCCTCACGCTGCTGTGGCTGCAGTTTCGGTGGCTCCAGCTGCAGTAAATGCAGTTTCGGTGGCTCGAGCTGCAGTAAATGCAGTTTCGGTGGCTCGAGCTGTAGTAAGTGCAGTTTCGGTGGCTCGAGCTGCAGTAAATGCAGTTTCGGTGGCTCGAGCTGTAGTAAATGCAGTTTCGGTGGCTCGAGCTGCAGCTCAACTCTGGACTTCTCCCGGACTCAACTCAAAGCGCCTCTCTTGGACCCAACTGCTTGGACTCCCTCTCGTCTCTCTGTAAAAGCTCATCTCTTCGGGAAACGCCCTGCCGTGGGTTATATAGGCCCCCGCCCCTCAACCTTTGCGAACCTCCCCGATCGCTCTTCCTCCGCCCTCTCTAGCCAAACCCCTGGCTCATGGTTGGTCGAGTGGGGCTGGCTCACTCCTCCCCTCTATGACGAGGTGGAGACACGCCTTTGTTCTCCGACCCTGCCTCGTGGTCAATGGCGGCAATTGGAGGGGAGGTTCTTGGCAATGGCACTATAGGCCTGGCAATGACGAAAGGGGAAATGAAAGTTTTGGGAATGGGAATGAAGGGAATCTATCTCTTTCACTGGTGCAATGGAGTATTTCAATTAATGGGAGACACAGCCTTACCCTAAAACACATAATAAGATATAACTATCGAACAGGGGTATTCTATGATGGGCTGACGTGCATGCTCTTGGACTAATTATGGGACGCCCTTTGACCTTTACACAGCTCCGGAGGCAGGAGGCGCAGAATAAACAATATTCATCACCAATTTACCACAATACAACACAATCAAAAAAATGCAATCCTCATATCCGCAACACTGCACCCTCCTCCTCTTAGGCACGGCCCGGGCCTACAACTTTTATTTAGTGTGACACGCAGGTGTAGTTCCCTCTACTTTTAACCTGACCCTGAGTGCGACAGTTTTAAAACATAAATAAATGTGTCCCGCTGCTCCATTGCACCCTGCCTAACAGACTTGCGCCCACAGTTAACCGAATTGCGGAATGGTCTTCAAACTGCACACTGACGGTGGGGAGCATTATTTACAATGACTCTGCTTTTATTTACAAAACTAACCCAGGACCTGTAATTGTTCTTTCTGGGGGGGAGACAGTCTGCTCTGCATCAATGCACCATGAAAGCACCTATAACGCACCAACACACCCTCAAGCACCAATCGGTGCAGTCACCACAGTTCATCAGTGTTCAATAATAAAAATAAACTCAACAACCCCTAACCCTGCAGGTGGTCTCTTGCTCTTCGGCTCCCTCTGCTGGTTATTATTATTGTTCTTCCAGTTGTTGTCATTTTATTTTGCTTTCTTACTGGCTGCCTATTGCAATAAAGCTTGCTCAAACGTGTCCATTTAATTTTCTTTATTTATGGCCCACAGGGCCGACTAGTGTGGTTCACCTGTGGGGCATCGGTGCCCTGTGGCCAAGGTCCGCCAGCAAGATTTCGGGCCCTCATGGCCGGTTCCAGCAGAGGGGCCATGCCCCCAACCCATGGGGTCCATACGTGGTGCTCGGCCACAGGCATGTGGTCCATAATGTGGTGCATCGATGCAGACAGCTGGTTCTGGGAATTCCGGGCGCACAATGGAGGACTCACGCACGCTCCCCTCGGCGCCCAATGGCGCACAGGTCATGTGGGAGACAAAAGGGGGAAGACAAATAAGCGAGGGGTAAGGTCACAAGGGTACACATCAATAAGGCAATGCAGGGCGAAATGCGTACGGAGAGCGAAGTGAGAAAGCTCGTCCCTACCGTACGTCACCCCCCCTGTCACCTACACTACCCTTGCCCTTACCCCATATTTACAAAATCTACACATTTACAAATTCGTCACTACTGTCACGTCTTTCCCATATTTCCCCTATACCAAATTCGTCTCCACAATCCCTCTACTTCAGAATTTGCTATCACCAATTCGTCATCAATCCTCATAAGGAGGAAGAGATGGAACATCAAAGCACAATGTCACACCCACGTCATGATGCGTCTCACAATCCAAACATTTGCATCATAAAAAATAATCAAACATGGCATGGTGTGGAGTACCTGTCACCTCAGGTGAGTGGATGTAGATGGTGCGAGGAGACTCCAATCCTAACTATCCTCTAAATGACTTTAACACACTTTACACTACCCGGGGTCTCTCCCTGCCAATCCATTGGCCAACTTACACTATGGGTTCTAAAAACCAATTCCCATTGACCAAACTGTGGTGCTTCTCAATTTGGGGTCTCACTCCCCCGATTCATCTCCCGGTGCCCTTGCACAATTTCTGGGCTGTGACGTGTAGCTCTCCCAGCAGGTCTACCCACCTGCACACCTCCACCACTGTAGTTGCCACCCGAGCTTACCTAGCTCCTCACCCTAACCTAACTAACTGGGGAAGGCCCCTCCTGGCTCTGTCACCCCTTGGTGCCCTCTGGCACTGGGCTACCCGGGTCCGTCCTCCGGATCCTCGGGCCCCATCCACAACAACTACCGGCTCCCAGAGCCCACCTGCGGCCTCACCTGGCCGACATCCTCACAGTGGTGGAGTGCCCAAACCAACTACACACACTAACAGGCTACACGCCCAGCCATTTCCACAACACTAATGCACCCATCCAAACATCATTCTTCCAACCGCACCACAGATGCCAATATCCAACCACAATTTACCTATACCCTCTACCTAACACTTACACTACCCGCCCCGGGTATTCATGATGGGGGTCCACTCTTCCCCCATTCACACCTTCGCACCATCCACTCCACTCCATAGTTTCCACCATACTCACTCCACGACCATCCATCCCAATACTCCATATACTCCACACTACCATTTATTCCACACAACCATTCTCCATACCTGTTGTTGCACACCTGTGCACTCACACCTGGTGCCACCTGCACCCTCCTCCTCTTCCTGGACCATTTGGTCAACACAACACCCATCACCACTACTCCCTCATACACTGCTCCATACACCTGTTCAGTTGCACACCTGTTCAGTTGCACACCTGTGCAATCACACCTGTTCAATCCTCACACAGCATCATCTGAACTACCTGTTGCCCTGCTAACTTAGTGCTCCCCGTCTTCCCTTTAAACTAAGCACATACCACGTCAATATCATCCACACTAATCTACCTGCGTCCCCACTACAGGTATCATTGTCACTAACTAACCTTAAAGTTACCTAATGTCATCTTCTAGGTCCCTACACATTATCCAAACCCTCCCTCGGCGAGCTTACACTGCCATTAACCCCATAAGCTAGTGCTCCTTTGCCCCCCTGCTGTGAGGGATGGTGGATTGCCCATCCCACCACATCGGGGAGGTCCCACTATCAATTTTGCTCACCAAATTTCAACCAATCAAAAATTTTGCCAATCATCTGCCAATCACTGTACCATTACCAATCATCACTCTGCCAATCCTTTGCCAATCATCAAATTTTGCCTTTTTCTAATTTGGGGTCCAAAACACTAACCTCATCACCCGTCTACTTATTAGATCCTCTCGGTGCGCCAATTCACGTCTACAGCCCGGCTTCGTAAAGCCGAGCAATGAATTCGGGTGGTTTGGTCGCCTGCAGGTTGAATCCGTCCGGCTTTCGGTTCAAGGGAGGTGGTTTGGTCGGGCCGAGATTCCACGCACTATCTCGGCGCGGCACCTTGCGGTCCCGGGCCCGATGGCTCAATCTCCCTCGGTCGGAACCCCGTCCCCACGAGGGGGCACCATTCCGCTTCCTCCCACTCGCCCTTGAACCGGACCGGTCGCCTCGCCCGACAAAGCCCGGACTCGACCGTGCGGGGCAGGGCCAAGCCCGAATCGGCAACGACGCTTCGAAGAGAAGCGACGCAGCATCGATCCGCGCCGGGCCTCGCACCCAACAAAGCACCCCGCGCCCCGAATGCTCGCATCGGCTATCCTTCGCCCTAACCGCTAACCCGGTTACCGTCGATGCTTCACCGGCATGCTCACACGCATACGCTACCCCTTTTACCCTCACAAAACCCGGCGTTCCAACGCCGTCCGTACATTCCACCAACGCTCTCCCTGTTACACACCACACCTCTCGCGCACACTCTTGCGCACACCTCGGTCCACACCTCTCCTCCGTTACGTCCTCCGTAACACTCACCATGGGCGTGCACTCTGGCATCCACCCACTAACGCGCTCAGATGGGCTCTCCCACACTCGCGCCATGACCAACTCAGGTGTGCTTCCTCGCACACCCTCAACCATTCCAAGCGTGCATTCTCGCACCCGCTCCACCACCAACTCACTCTCCGGGTCACTCTCACCCTCGCACGTACACTCCGTACACCCCGACGTGCATTCTCGCTCGCACTCGGTTTCACTCTCGCGCTTCGTAACACGCTCACCCCTTGACGCACACTTTTTATTGCTCTCACTCCCTGTGTCACATTCCGTACACCCCGACGTGCATTCTCGCTCGCACTCGGTTTCACACTCGTGCTTCGTAACACGCTCACCCCTTGACGCACACTTTTCTTTCACACGCGTGCCATTTCCACTCACACGGGACCCTTCACCAACGCCCGGATGCTTCCTCGATCCCAAGCGCGCGAAAATTCTTTTGTCGCCAAACATCCTCTTCCAAAATCTCCCCGCACAATATACAGCACGACTCACCTGGGGGATCCTTTTCTCCACGCGCACCTGCAAACTTCCATTCGGGTTAAGCACAGCATCGTGATGTGAGCAGGGACTTTGCACATTTTCCATTTCTCCCTGCAATTCCCGGGCTACCTCCGTCATCTCTTCAATTTTAATTCCCAGCACTGCTTTGTCTTTGTTCCCCTCGACGACCGCTGGCTTTAATAAAACACCCTCTACCTCATCGGTCGCCGGCTTTTTCAAACCCCGTGTCGCGATTTCTACCCCCGTCATTGTACCCGCGCTTTCCTCCGCTTCGCTCAACCAGCGCTTTTCGACCCGCGTTACCTCCTCGTGCACCCGTGGGACCTGCTCGCCCAACCTGCGGTCTCTGTCCCTCTGCTCCCTTTCCTCCCAATCGGCCCCCATCCTATCCATTTTTGCATTCATTTCGGCCATGAAGGCTTGCATTTGGGCCACCGTTGGTAGTACAAAGGGTACTGTCACGATTTGTTGCAACAAAAGGTTCAAATCCATCCAACAGCGGCGCTGCTACGGTCGCGGGCGCGGTCCCCGCAGCCATGTGCGAGGCGCCATTTTGCGCGCCCGTAACCACGTGCGCGAGGACGCCATCTTGTGCGTCTGATACTCCCTCAACCACATTGCCAATGTTCTCCTCTACTTCGTCCCTCTGATCCTGGGTTACTCCTAACCCCTCCTCTAGCTCACCCACCGGCATCCGATCGCCTTGACCAGCCATGGCGCGATTTCAAAATTCGGGTTTTTCTTTACAACACAAATTTCCAGCAGCTCGTAATTTTGAGCGCGTTAAGCGCGCTTCGGGCCTCGTATCCCACTCCCCGACACCAATTGTTACGGACGCGGTTAAAGATGTTATTTTGACCGAGCGGTGGTGTAACCGCGGCCGAACAGTTATTCCCCGACTAACCCGATTCAACCCCAAACGTTGGCCGGATCGCGCCACCGCTATTCAATCGGGAAAACTCTAAAGCGACCGAATGCAAAGAGGAAGAAGACGTACAGAAGAGTAACTGGGTTTATTATTTACACATATAAGCAAGAAGAAAGCAGTCACGTTTATTTACAGGCACATGAGACGCAGGTGACACAGTGAAATCCTTAGCTTATACAAGCTTAATTAACCCAGGGACAGAACAAACAAGGACAGACTCACACGGGGAATGATGATAGGACTGGCGGGAGATGGATGGCTGGCAGGATAGGGAGGTCCAACTGGTCCTGCAGCCGATCGACTCGTTGGGCAGCCGCCGCTCCTTCGCAGCCCTGCTCCAAACTGCCGTCCAGGCCTCACGCTGCTGTGGCTGCAGTTTCGGTGGCTCCAGCTGCAGTAAATGCAGTTTCGGTGGCTCGAGCTGCAGTAAATGCAGTTTCGGTGGCTCGAGCTGTAGTACGTGCAGTTTCGGTGGCTCGAGCTGCAGTAAATGCAGTTTCGGTGGCTCGAGCTGTAGTAAGTGCAGTTTCGGTGGCTCGAGCTGCAGCTCAACTCTGGACTTCTCCCGGACTCAACTCAAAGCGCCTCTCTTGGACCCAACTGCTTGGACTCCCTCTCGTCTCTCTAAAAGCTCATCTCTTCGGGAAACGCCCTGCCGTGGGTTATATAGGCCCCGCCCCTCAACCTTTGCGAACCTCCCCGATCGCTCTTCCTCCGCCCTCTCTAGCCAAACCCCTGGCTCATGGTTGGTCGAGTGGGGCTGGCTCACTCCTCCCCTCTATGACGAGGTGGAGACACGCCTTTATTCTCCGACCCTGCCTCGTGGTCAATGGCAGCAATTGGAGGGGAGGCTCTTGGCAATGGCACTCGAGGCCTGGCAATGACGAAAGGGGAAATGAAAGTTTTGGGAATGGGAATGAAGGGAATCTACCTCTTTCACTGGTGCAATGGAGTATTTCAATTAATGGGAGACACAGCCTTACCCTAAAACACATAATAAGATATAACTATCGAACAGGGGTATTCTATGATGGGCTGACGTGCATGCTCTTGGACTAATTATGGGACGCCCTTTGACCTTTACACAGCTCCGGAGGCAGGAGGCGCAGAATAAACAATATTCATCACCAATTTACCACAATACAACACAATCAAAAAAATGCAATCCTCATATCCGCAACAATATATATACATATTGTATATATATACAGTCATGTGAAAAAGTAAGTAGGGCCTACACCCCATGTAAAGTTTTGAATTTTTCAACATATTTCAACATACAGCTATTTGATCTTCATTTCAACAATATTGATAGATAAAGGTGATATAATATAACAAATATCATGAAACATTTACATTTTGTAGTCCATTGTATCATTTAAATAAACATAAATGCAAATTTCGCATGTGGAAAAAGTAAGTACACCCCTACATTTATCACTACTTCAAATACCTAAAACTAGAATCAGGTGCACCAGCTCAGGTGAAAATGATTAGAACATCGTTAGAGAGGATCTTGGAGGAACCTGTCTTATTTAAACCTCAGACATTTAGTTTGGTTTGCTCTTTGTTGTTGAAGTGTGCGGCGTCACCATGCCGAGCTCAAAAGAGCTCTCTGTCGCCTACAGAAAGAAGGTTATAGATGCCTACGAGTCTGGGAAGGGATTTAAAAAGATCTCCAAACAATTTGAAATCAATCATTCGACACTCCGGAAGATCATCTACAATTGGAGAAGATTCCAAACAACTGCCAACTTGTTCAGGCCAGGTCGCCCCAGCAAGTTCAGCCTGAGAGCAGACTGCAAGATGCTGAAAGAAGTCTCTAAGAAGACCAGAATGTCATCACGGGACCTGCAGGTAGCTCTTGCCACTGTTAATGTCAAAGTGTATGAGTCTACCATTAGAAAGAGGCTGCACAAATTTGATCTACATGGGAGGTGTGCCAGGAGGAAACCTTTGCTGTCCAGAAAGAACATCAGGGCAAGACTAAAGTTTGCCAATGAACACCTAGGCAAAGACCAGGCACTTCTGGAACAATGTGCCCTGGACAGATGAGTCAAAGGTAGAGCTGTTTGGCCACAGAACCAGAAGACATGTTTAGCGAAAACCAAAGACAGCATTTGACCACAAGAACCTGATACCAACTGTAAAGCATGGTGGTGGAAATGTTATGGTTTGGGGCAGCTTTGCTGCATCAGGCCCTGGGCCGCTCACCATCATAGAATCCACGATGAATAAAATTCTTCATTGTACCAGAGGGTGCTTGAGGATAATGTGAGGCCATCTGTCGGAAAGTTGAAGCTCAACCGAAGGTGGACCTTGCAACATGACAATGACCCTAAACATACCAGTAAATCCACCAAGGAATGGCTGAAAAGCAAGAAATGGAGGGTTGTGGAATGGCCAAGTCAAAGCCCGGATCTAAATCCCATCGAGATGTTGTGGGGGGATTTGAAACGAGCAGTGCATGCAAGAAACCCCTCAAGCATCGCACAGCTGAAAGAATTCTGCATGGAGGAATGGGCAAAAATTTCTCCCAGTCGATGTCAGAGACTGGTAGACAGTTATAAGAAACGCCTACTTGAGGTTGTTTCTGCCAAAGGGGGCAATACCACCTATTAGAGCCAAGGGTGCACTTACTTTTTCCACATGCGAAATTTGCATTTATGTTTATTTAAATTATACAATTGGCTACAAAATGTAAATGTTTCATGATATTTGTTATATTATATCACCTTTATCTGTCAATATTGTTGAAATGAAGATCAAATAGCTGTATGTTGAAATATGTTGAAAAAGTCAAAACTTTACATGGGGTGTACAGTACTTGCTTTTTCACGTGACTGTATGTATATATATATATATATATATATATATATATATATATATATATATATATATATATATATATATATATATATATATATATATATATATATATATATATAAATATATATATAAATATATATATTGTTGCGGATATGAGGATTGCATTTTTATGATTGTGTGTATTGTGGTGGTAAGTTGTTGTGTAACATTGGTTGGATATGGCCCCTCCTGCCTCCGGAGTTGTGTAAAGGTAAAAAGGGCGTTCTTCGGTAGTTAATTCCATGAAACACCACATTGAAGGACCCGATAAAACCCTTGTTCAGTAGCTTATATCTTATTATGTGTTTTAGAGTAAGGCCTTGCTTCCATTAGAATAATACTCCATTGCACCGAATCAATTAAGAATAGCTCCCCTTCAATACTCCCATTTCCCAGCCAAACTCTCCATCTGCGGGTAAAGCAGTTCACAAGCGTGGGGTGCACGCCCTCTCATTTCGCTGCGATAGTGAATATGTGCTCCGTGCTCCGTGCTCTGTTTGAACAGGAGGGGCGGGGTCGCCAGGGAGAGGCAAGCCCAGGGCGCGCCACGAAGGGCGGGGCTGTTCAGCCCCATGCCCAAATAAGGAAACAAGCCCGTGGCTCGCCACGAGGGGCGTGCCGTCGGCGCCATGCCCAAATAAGGAGACAAGCCCGTGGGATTACCATACAAGGTCACGAAACAGAGCACAGGGGGGAGGGCAGTACCAAAACCGAGGAGGGCGTGTCAGACCCGCGCTGAAGGTTTGGACAGAAGGGTGCGACGATCGCTGGGACAAGCGACACCAGAGATACGGCAGAGGAGTCCAGGTGCGTAAGAGGTTTGGCAGTCCACCGGGAGAGAGTTCAGAGTTGCACCGGAGTTGCGTGAGAGATACGAAAAGCCTTTGACAAAGAGCCGCTTCAATCAGCCCCGTTTCAACCAGCGAGTGACCCTGCCGGTGTGCGCTGTAAAGCCGAATACAAGGAGCTGCCGGCGTGCGCTGTAAAGCCGAATACAAGGAGCTGCCGGCGTGCGCTGTAAAGCCGAATACAAGGAGCTGCCGGCTCCTCGCTTCCCGCCCGGAGTGGACCTGCTCGCTGTGCCCTGTGATTCCACCTGCTCATCCCTCCAAACGATTCCTACCCTTCCATCCATTTGCGTACGTGAGTTTGTTCTGTTCGTGCGGTCCTGGGTAGTAAACTAAGTCAGTATAAGCTAGTAATTTGCACTGTGTTACCTGCTTTTTCATGTCCGCTGTAAATACCCATGACTGCTCTTTTTGCTTATGTGTGTGTAAATAATAAACCCTGTTACTCTTCTGTACGTCTTCTTCTCCTTCCTCTTTGCATTCGTCGTCTTAGTCTTTTCCCCATTGAATATCTGTGGCGCGATACGGCCAACGTTTGGGTGAATCGGGTTTAGTCGGGGAACAACTGTTCGGTCGCGGAGCCTCCGCTCGGCAAACATACCATCCTTAACCACGTACCGTAACAATATATATATATATATATATATATATATATATATATATATATATGTTATATATATATATATATATATATATATATATATATATATATATATATATATATATATATATATATATATATATATATATATATATATATATACGTAAACAATATATAGCAGTACACCATGTCCTGAAGAATGTTGGTGATGTCAAAGCACTTTCTTAGTACAGGTTCTCCTGTGGGGTTTGCCATTGCTTTCCCAGTTCCCATCCGTCGGTCAAGGCAGGAGTTTGTAATTTGTTCAGGGTGCCGGTAATAACTCGCATATTCTTCACGAAGGCAACCTGAACAAATTACAGATTCCTCCTTTAACCTTTTAGGAGCACTGAATAAGTGGCACCCCAACAATGATGGAAACCAACAGCCATGTGCATCTCAAATGATGAGGATGAGTCCTTTTGTCCAGTTTACTTCATATTTTTTTTATTTGAAATTACCCGCTCTTCTGTCAGCCAGAGAGTTCATTCTGATGTGGATATCCAGCATACTGAAGATATAACCAGGAACAAGGAAATTTATACAGGGTGGGGGAATTGGGAGAGCAGGGGTCTTGTCCCACCCTAATTTACTCTAGACATGTGTATGAAAGTATTTTAAAAGC